>NW_027016718.1:0-56661 GCF_036934945.1 Oncorhynchus masou masou
CATGTGACGGTGGTTCTAGAGATCTGTCGTGGCTCCTATGGTCAAGTCATGTGACGGTGGTTCTAGAGATCTGTCATGGCTCCTATGGTCAAGTCATGTGACGGTGGTTCTAGAGATCTGTCGTGGCTCCTATGATCAAGTCATGTGACGGTGGTTCTAGAGATCTGTCGTGGCTCCTATGGTCAAGTCATGTGACGGTGGTTCTAGAGATCTGTCGTGGCTCCTATGGTCAAGTCATGTGACGGTGGTTCTAGAGATCTGTCGTGGCTCCTATGGTCAAGTCATGTGACGGTGGTTCTAGAGATCTGTCGTGGCTCCTATGGTCAAGTCATGTGACGGTGGTTCTAGAGATCTGTCGTGGCTCCTATGATCAAGTCATGTGACTGTGGTTCTAGAGATCTGTCGTGGCTCCTATGGTCAAGTCATGACGGTGGTTCTAGAGATCTGGTTCCTATGGTCAAGATCGGTGGTTCGTGGCTCCTATGGTCAAGTCATGTGACGGTGGTTCTAGAGATCTGTCGTGGCTCCTATGGTCAAGTCATGTGACGGTGGTTCTAGAGATCTGTCGTGTGGCTCTATGTCAAGTCATGTGACGGGTGGTTCTAGAGATCTGTCGTGGCTATGGTCAAGTCATGTGACGGTGGTTCTAGAGATCTGTCGTGGCTCTATGGTGTGACGGTGGTTCTAGAGATCTGTCGTGGCTCCTATGGTCAAGTCATGTGACGGTGGTTCTAGAGATCTGTCGTGGCTCCTATGGTCAAGTCATGTGACGGTGGTTCTAGAGATCTGTCGTGGCTCCTATGATCAAGTCATGTGACGGTGGTTCTAGAGATCTGTGTCGTGGCTCCTATGGTCAAGTCATGTGACGGTGGTTCTAGAGATCTGGTCTAGAGATCTGTCGTGGCTCCTATGGTCAAGTCATGTGACGGTGGTTCTAGAGATCTGTCGTGGCTCCTATGGTCAAGTCATGTGACGGTGGTTCTAGAGATCTGTCGTGGCTCCTATGGTCAAATAGAATTTTATTTAAAAAAAGCCTGGATGCTGCTTCTTGTTTTCAATCAAGGTTCACAGCTGGAGAGGAGCAGGTTGAGGTTATAATGGAGGCCAGTATTTTTTTAGCTGTGTACCAAAAGAAGTGGGGGAGGGGGGGGGGCTTCCATTTTTTTCTACTTTTTTTTGCTGATAAAAGCCAATCCTAGACTGTTGCTTTTAAAGCAAGAGGCTAGTGTCCTCTTTTTTTCCAAATCCACAAACTGAGGCCACATTGTTCAGCGATTAGGCTCTGTGTCACGTTCTTGATATTCGTGTAACAAATGGGCAATCTCGCTAATTAGACAGATTGTATTATTTATTAAAAAAAAATAATAAAAAAAAAATATATATATAAGCTGTTATACAGTGGAGGCATCAGGATTACCCTGTCTGTGTTGACAATGGTGACGATGTTCCTCATCAAAGGGCTTCCGTGGATTCCAGAACGCCTGGAAAGTTCCAGAGAGTGATTGTTAGTGTGCTCAGTGTTCCGTCAAGGGGTCCGATCTACTCTCCTGGTGCGGAATCTATCGACTCCACGCCAAAAGCAAACTGTGCTCTATTTTAAAAAAAACAACATTTTTTAGGTCCCACAACCATCTCTCTACGCAGTAGTTCTCCAACATCATGTTGTAACTCTGGGAGAATCTTTCTTTTTTAAACTAGCTATCGAAACTTTTATTTTTATTAAAAACACCATTTTGAATTGTTACATTGATTGGTCTGATAAAAGCACACGAGGAGCTGTAGCAGAGCTCCGTCTACATGGACTGGTATTTTAATCAACAAATAGGCAAAAAATTATTTTCTCAATGGGATTTTTTTCTTCTTCTCCCGGACAATTGGCCGGCAGCAATTTTATCTTTCGTCTTTCCAAAAAATTTGGGGTCCAAAAGCTGGCTACTACCAACTAGCCAAAACCCTTTGCTGGATTAATGTATCCAGAATTTAAGAAAATGTTTCATTCAAGTGAACAAATTCTTATTTACAACGACGGCCTAGGAACAGTGGGTTAACTGGTCTAGGAACAGTGTTTGTTCAGGGGGCAGAACGACACATTTTTTTTGTACCTTGTCAGCTCGGGGGATTCGATCTTGCCATCTTCCCGGGATTCGATCTTGCAACCTTCCGGGGTTACTAGTCCAATGCTCTAACCGCTAGGCTACCTACCGCCTCTACACTCTAACCACTAGGCCACCTGCCCGCCTCTACACTCTAACCACTAGGGTACCTGCCTCCTCTACACTCTAACCACTAGGCTACCCTGCCGCCTCTACACTCTAACCACTAGGCCACCTGCCCGCTCTACACTCTAACCACTAGGCTACCTGCCCGCCTCTACATTCTAACCACTAAGCTACCCTACCGCCTCCACACTCTAACCACTAGGCTACCCTGCCTGCCTCTACACTCTAACCACTAGGCTACCCTGCCTGCCTCTACACTCTAACCACTAGGCTACCCTGCCGCCTCTACACTCTAACCACTAGGCTACCCTGCCTCCTCTACACTCTAACCACTAGGCTATCCTGCCTCCTCTACACTCTAACCACTAGGCTATCCTGCCTCCTCTACACTCTAACCACTAGGCTACCCTACCTCCTCTACACTCTAACCACTAGGCTACCTACCTCCTCTACACTCTAACCACTAGGCTACCCTGCCACCTCTACACTCTAACCACTAGGCTACCCTGCCGCCTCTACACTCTAACCACTAGGCTACCTACCTCCTCTACACTCTAACCACTAGGCTACCTACCTCCTCTACACTCTAACCACTAGGCTACCCTACCTCCTCTACACTCTAACCACTAGGCTACCCTACCTCCTCTACACTCTAACCACTAGGCTACCCTGTCATCCCCTATGGAGTTCTACATAGAGACTGGAGGTTGTTTTGTTTTGTTTTGTTTGTTTGTTTGTTTGTTTGTTTGTGGATGTTCCATTAGAGTGGATGGATGGGCACAGAATGTCATTCGACACGAATTCCTTTTCACATACAACAAACGCTTGGTTGAAGAATCCCTACTGTTGACCAATCATTGTGAAGGTTCTACTGACTTTTCAACACACACACACACACACACACACACAAAATGTGCACAAACTGTTCCCGAAATGGGAAGCATGCGGACGCCTATCTATTTCGCACTCATGTCTGTCTGTGTGAGGGGGCTCATGTCTGTCTGTGTGAGGGGGCTCATGGCTGTCTGTGTGAGGGGGCTCATGGCTGTCTGTGTGAGGGGGCTCATGGCTGTCTGTGTGAGGGGGGCTCATGGCTGTCTGTGTGAGGGGGGGCTCATGTCTGTCTGTGTGAGGGGGCTCATGTCTGTCTGTGTGAGGGGGGCTCATGGCTGTCTGTGTGAGGGGGCTCATGTCTGTCTGTGTGAGGGGGCTCATGTCTGTCTGTGTGAGGGGGCTCATGGCTGTCTGTGTGAGGGGGCTCATGGCTGTCTGTGTGAGGGGGCTCATGTCTGTCTGTGTGAGGGGGGGCTCATGGCTGTCTGTGTGAGGGGCCTCATGGCTGTCTGTGTGAGGGGGGCTCATGGCTGTCTGTGTGAGGGGGCTCATGGCTGTCTGTGTGAGGGGCTCATGGCTGTCTGTGTGAGGGGGCTCATGGCTGTCTGTGTGAGGGGGCTCATGTCTGTCTGTGTGAGGGCCTCATGGCTGTCTGTGTGAGGGGGCTCATGGCTGTCTGTGTGAGGGGGCTCATGGCTGTCTGTGTGAGGGGGCTCATGTCTGTCTGTGTGAGGGGGCTCATGGCTGTCTGTGTGAGGGGGCTCATGGCTGTCTGTGTGAGGGGGCTCATGGCTGTCTGTGTGAGGGGGCTCATGGCTGTCTGTGTGAGGGGGCTCATGGCTGTCTGTGTGAGGGGGGCTCATGGCTGTCTGTGTGAGGGGGCTCATGTCTGTCTGTGTGAGGGGGCTCATGGCTGTCTGTGTGAGGGGGCTCATGGCTGTCTGTGTGAGGGGGCTCATGTCTGTCTGTGTGAGGGGGCTCATGGCTGTCTGTGTGAGGGGGCTCATGGCCTTGTTGGTCCCGACCACAACATCAATCTCCTGTACAGAGAGGCTCCCTCCTACCCTGTTCTCTCTCCTCTCTGTCTGCAGGGCAAAAAGCCCCCTAACAAACCATCTCTCCTGAGGCACTCTGGGAGAATAATGGACTCTATAGCCACTGCGTGTGTGTGTGTGTGTGTGTGTGTGTGTGTGTGTGTGTGTGTGCACAAAAGGATTTAGACTGATTTAGTGAGATCCTGAACCATATGGTCTCTGTCAAGTAGGCAGGCAGAGACGCAGGCTCTGGGGAGAGCGACTGGGAGGGCCCTTCTCTCTCTCTCTCTCTCTCTCTCTCTCTCTAAAGCCACTTGTCTCTGTCTCTCTTGCTGCTTGCCTCCTCTCTTTCTCCTTCCTGCTTGATATCTCATTAGTTTGAGTTCAAGTTTTTTTTAAACAGTTTTTATTGCAGTTCCAGTACAATCTGAACACAAACAGTTTCCTACCACTGCTGGTAATGACTCTCGCCAGCGAGTTGGCTCCGTTTTAGGTTGTTATAAATATATGAATGGTTATGAGTAATGGAGAAAAAGTTTCCCATCCGGACAGACCCGAGGAGGACAGCTCTAGAACCGTTCTGTATAGACCTGGTCGGATCCAAATCCGTGCAAAAAAACCATCAGGAAAGACCATTTTGGTAAGCTACTTTTTTAACCAGAGCTGATGAAGCACGAGGCAGAGTGGTGGTGTTCTGGCAGGGAGGAGCGAGAGATGAGAGACCACAAACAACCAAGCTGACTCGTGCTCTCGTCGACGAAAAGCTGCTAAAGCTCAAATGAATTACATAGAAACCGGTCTTGACTGCATCAAACCGGGGGGAAACTAATTTGACTCTGCACGTGCTTTCTCGTCCTACACAGTAACGAACGGCTCCATTCAGAATAAAACAGAGCAGTTCTTACCTTCGTCGTTGTAGTCTATCCTCCCTAAATTCCCTTTCAAGTCTCGTTCACTCAATTACATTCTGACCACACACACACACACACACGTGCTGAGTGAGCACACAAGCTCATGTTAGGCCTACGGAAATAAAAACATATCTGACAGGCTACAGAAGCTTCATTCTGTGCCAAATAACGACAGTTGGAGAAATTTAAAATAAAAAATAGATTAAGTTGAAGTAGGAAAATCATGTGTTCCAAAAATGAGCTGTAGTTTTGGAATAATCGATTCCCATCTATTTTCCAGCTGAGGCTCTTATGCTCGTGCCATTTGGGATTGGTTAGCCTAGGTTAGAGGTCGACCTCTAGCCTAGGTTATAATATTTTTTTTCCCCCAGTGGGGGGGGGGGGCTTCCTCTAAATAAATAAAAAATATATTAAATAAATCACTCAAACATAAAAAATGTCAAAGCCCATCCCTAACCTTCTCAATTTAATTTCACTAACTCATCATTTTATTATGGTTGACCTTTCCTCCTTTCTGTGACCCTTGACCTCCTAATTTGTCATGGTGAAGGGTTTCGTCTGTTCGGTTGTGTTGTAGGTTATCCTATCCAGATGTGAGGTGAGTCTCGCTGGTCCTCTAATGTAATCAGTCTGTTTCGTGTGGCTCTGGTACAGAGGATCGGGAGAAGGGGGGCGTAGACCAGACGCAGCATGGGACGTGGGCCTTCCTTATCTTAATAGCTTATTACTGCTTTATTGTGTACACACATTATTATCAGTGCTAATTTCTCCTTATTTAATTTTTTAAAATTGTACCTTTTTATTTAACCAGGCAAGTCAGTTAAGAACAAATTCTTATTTTCAATGACGGCCTGGGAACAGTGGGTTAACTACCTGTTCAGGGGCAGAACGACAGATTTTGTACCTTGTCAGCTCGGGGGTTTGAACTCACAACCTTCCAGTTACTAGTCCAACGCTCTAACCACTAGGCTACCCTGCCGCCCCAGGGAGGACTGTGCGGTGAGAGAATCGTGCTCCGCTGTCCTGTCACAGCCCCCTGTAGAGTTGACAGGACGTTGATCGGAGACCTGATTTAAGCCAATCTAGAATGTAGCCTACTGTTAGCCCACATGGACTTGACTCCTACTGCGGTCTCTCTCCTCTATGAATTACATTGTGTTAATGTTAATGTAAATATGATGATGTGATATAACAAGAAGAAAATTAATTGTTTTATATAACAGAAGAAAATAAATTCTGCCTTTTTTTAATAGAACACGAGTCAATGTGTCTAGACATTCCACTTGACCAGCCAGAAAGCACACGACACCAAATGAGTTTCACAGTATTGCTAAAATGTTTTTACCGAAAGATCGAGCTGTGACCTCCGTATAGATTACTGATACCCTAGAATGGGAACTCTGCTCTTGGACATTTTAAGGATGTTTTCAGCACCACACGAATCGGTTCCCTGATCCACTCTCGCTGTGTGACTGCTTGTCTGCCCGTCTGTCAGTCTGTCTGTCTGCCCGTCAGTCAGTCTGTCTGTCTGCCCGGCTGTCAGTCTGTCTGCCCGTCTGTCAGTCTGTCTGTCTGCCCGTCTGCCCGTCTGTCAGTCTGTCTGCCCGTCTGTCAGTCTGTCTGTCTGCCCGTCTGTCAGTCTGTCTGTCCGTCTGTCAGTCTGTCTGTCTGCCCGTCTGTCAGTCTGTCTGTCTGCCCGTCAGTCAGTCTGTCTGTCTGTCTGCCCGTCTGTCAGTCTGTCTGTCTGCCCGTCTGTCAGTCTGTCCGTCTGTCAGTCTGTCTGTCTGCCCGTCTGTCTGTCTGTCTGTCTGCCCGTCTGTCTGTCTGTCTGTCTGCCCGTCAGTCTGTCTGTCTGCCCGGCTGTCAGTCTGTCTGTCTGCCCGGCTGTCAGTCTGTCTGTCTGCCCGGCTGTCAGTCTGTCTGTCTGCCCGTCTGTCAGTCTGTCTGTCTGCCCGGCTGTCAGTCTGTCTGTCTGCCCGGCTGTCAGTCTGTCTGTCTGCCCGGCTGTCAGTCTGTCTGTCTGCCCGGCTGTCAGTCTGTCTGTCTGCCCGGCTGTCAGTCTGTCTGTCTGCCCGGCTGTCAGTCTGTCTGTCTGCCCGGCTGTCAGTCTGTCTGTCTGCCCGGCTGTCAGTCTGTCTGTCTGCCCGGCTGTCAGTCTGTCTGTCTGCCCGGCTGTCAGTCTGTCTGTCTGCCCGGCTGTCAGTCTGTCTGTCTGCCCGGCTGTCTGTCAGTCTGTCTGCCCGGCTGTCTGTCAGTCTGTCTGCCCGGCTGTCTGTCAGTCTGTCTGCCCGGCTGTCTGTCAGTCTGTCTGCCCGGCTGTCTGTCAGTCTGTCTGCCCGGCTGTCTGTCAGTCTGTCTGCCCGGCTGTCAGTCTGTCTGCCCGGCTGTCAGTCTGTCTGCCCGGCTGTCAGTCTGTCTGCCCGGCTGTCAGTCTGTCTGCCCGGCTGTCTGTCTGTCTGCCCGGCTGGCTGTCTGTCTGTCCGGCTGGCTGGCTGTCTGTCTGTCTGTCTGCCCGGCTGGCTGTCTGTCTGTCTGCCCGGCTGGCTGTCTGTCTGTCTGCCCGGCTGGCTGTCTGTCTGTCTGCCCGGCTGGCTGTCTGTCTGTCTGCCCGGCTGGCTGTCTGTCTGTCTGCCCGGCTGGCTGTCTGTCTGCCCGGCTGGCTGTCTGTCTGCCCGGCTGGCTGTCTGTCTGCCCGCCTCGCCGCTCACAGTGGAATTCACAACACAACTCCTGGGTAAAAATAAACGAGTGTAGCTTTGATTTAAACTGTTTCCAACCTGCAATATACTTGTTCTGAACAGGGAACCGTGGGACTCTACCTTGATGCAGGACTCTACCTCGGGGAGCAGTGTGTTTGTGTTAGGCAACAAGGATGCCATTGTGGGGCGCTGCTTTGTCCCGTTCCTGTCTTTGAAGCCATCCGCTCGGTCCCCTAATGAGAGAAACACACACGTGGACTAGTGACACCAGCTGTAGACTACGTGATGATGATGATAAGGCTACATGATGATGATAAGGCTACGTGATGATGATAAGGCTACAGGATGATGATAAGGCTACAGGATGATAAGGCTACATGATGATAAGGCTACAGGATGATAAGGCTACAGGATGATAAGGCTACAGGATGATAAGGCTACATGATGATAAGGCTACATGATGATGATAAGGCTACATGATGATGATAAGGCTACATGATGATGATAAGGCTACATGATGATGATAAGGCTACATGATGATGATAAGGCTACAGGATGATAAGGCTACATGATGATAAGGCTACAGGATGATGATAAGGCTACATGATGATGATAAGGCTACATGATGATGATAAGGCTACATGATGATAAGGCTACATGATGATGATAAGGCTACATGATGATAAGGCTACAGGATGATAAGGCTACATGATGATGATAAGGCTACAGGATGATGATAAGGCTACAGGATGATGATAAGGCTACAGGATGATGATAAGGCTACATGATGATAAGGCTACATGATGATAAGGCTACATGATGATAAGGCTACATGATGATGATAAGGCTACATGATGATAAGGCTACATGATGATGATAAGGCTACAGGATGATGATAAGGCTACATGATGATAAGGCTACAGGATGATAAGGCTACATGATGATGATAAGGCTACAGGATGATGATAAGGCTACAGGATGATGATAAGGCTACATGATGATAAGGCTACAGGATGATGATAAGGCTACATGATGATGATAAGGCTACATGATGATAAGGCTACATGATGATGATAAGGCTACAGGATGATGATAAGGCTACATGATGATGATAAGGCTACATGATGATAAGGCTACATGATGATAAGGCTACAGGATGATGATAAGGCTACAGGATGATGATAAGGCTACATGATGATAAGGCTACATGATGATGATAAGGCTACATGATGATAAGGCTACATGATGATAAGGCTACATGATGATAAGGCTACAGGATGATGATAAGGCTACATGATGATAAGGCTACATGATGATGATAAGGCTACAGGATGATGATAAGGCTACAGGATGATAAGGCTACAGGATGATGATAAGGCTACAGGATGATGATAAGGCTACATGATGATGATAAGGCTACAGGATGATGATAAGGCTACATGATGATGATAAGGCTACATGATGATAAGGCTACATGATGATAAGGCTACATGATGATGATAAGGCTACATGATGATAAGGCTACAGGATGATAAGGCTACATGATGATGATAAGGCTACAGGATGATGATAAGGCTACAGGATGATAAGGCTACATGATGATAAGGCTACAGGATGATGATAAGGCTACAGGATGATGATAAGGCTACATGATGATAAGGCTACAGGATGATGATAAGGCTACATGATGATGATAAGGCTACAGGATGATGATAAGGCTACAGGATGATAAGGCTACATGATGATAAGGCTACAGGATGATGATAAGGCTACAGGATGATGATAAGGCTACATGATGATGATAAGGCTACATGATGATAAGGCTACATGATGATGATAAGGCTACAGGATGATGATAAGGCTACATGATGATGATAAGGCTACATGATGATAAGGCTACATGATGATAAGGCTACAGGATGATGATAAGGCTACATGATGATGATAAGGCTACATGATGATAAGGCTACATGATGATGATAAGGCTACAGGATGATAAGGCTACAGGATGATAAGGCTACATGATGATGATAAGGCTACAGGATGATGATAAGGCTACATGATGATGATAAGGCTACAGGATGATAAGGCTACATGATGATGATAAGGCTACATGATGATGATAAGGCTACATGATGATGATAAGGCTACATGATGATGATAAGGCTACATGATGATGATAAGGCTACATGATGATGATAAGGCTACAGGATGATGATAAGGCTACATGATGATGATAAGGCTACATGATGATAAGGCTACATGATGATAAGGCTACATGATGATGATAAGGCTACATGATGATGATAAGGCTACAGGATGATGATAAGGCTACATGATGATGATAAGGCTACATGATGATGATAAGGCTACATGATGATGATAAGGCTACATGATGATGATAAGGCTACAGGATGATGATAAGGCTACATGATGATGATAAGGCTACATGATGATAAGGCTACATGATGATAAGGCTACATGATGATAAGGCTACATGATGATGATAAGGCTACATGATGATGATAAGGCTACATGATGATGATAAGGCTACATGATGATGATAAGGCTACATGATGATGATAAGGCTACATGATGATGATAAGGCTACATGATGATGATAAGGCTACATGATGATGATAAGGCTACATGATGATGATAAGGCTACATGATGATGATAAGGCTACATGATGATGATAAGGCTACATGATGATGATAAGGCTACAGGATGATGATAAGGCTACATGATGATAAGGCTACATGATGATAAGGCTACAGGATGATGATAAGGCTACAGGATGATGATAAGGCTACATGATGATGATAAGGCTACATGATGATGATAAGGCTACAGGATGATGATAAGGCTACATGATGATGATAAGGCTACAGGATGATGATAAGGCTACATGATGATAAGGCTACATGATGATAAGGCTACATGATGATAAGGCTACATGATGATAAGGCTACATGATGATAAGGCTACATGATGATGATAAGGCTACATGATGATAAGGCTACATGATGATAAGGCTACATGATGATGATAAGGCTACATGATGATGATAAGGCTACATGATGATAAGGCTACATGATGATAAGGCTACATGATGATGATAAGGCTACATGATGATAAGGCTACATGATGATGATAAGGCTACATGATGATGATAAGGCTACATGATGATGATAAGGCTACATGATGATGATAAGGCTACATGATGATGATAAGGCTACATGATGATAAGGCTACATGATGATGATAAGGCTACATGATGATGATAAGGCTACATGATGATGATAAGGCTACATGATGATGATAAGGCTACATGATGATGATAAGGCTACATGATGATGATAAGGCTACATGATGATGATAAGGCTACATGATGATGATGATAAGGCTACATGATGATGATAAGGCTACATGATGATGATAAGGCTACATGATGATGATAAGGCTACATGATGATGATAAGGCTACATGATGATGATAAGGCTACATGATGATGATAAGGCTACATGATGATAAGGCTACATGATGATAAGGCTACATGATGATAAGGCTACATGATGATAAGGCTACATGATGATGATAAGGCTACATGATGATAAGGCTACATGATGATGATAAGGCTACATGATGATGATAAGGCTACATGATGATGATAAGGCTACATGATGATGATAAGGCTACATGATGATAAGGCTACATGATGATGATAAGGCTACAGGATGATGATAAGGCTACATGATGATGATAAGGCTACATGATGATAAGGCTACATGATGATGATAAGGCTACATGATGATAAGGCTACATGATGATGATAAGGCTACATGATCACATCTCCACTTAATAATGTGCAGAGCTGTTTCCAGGCATAAGCGACATAAACCGTGTTAACTCAACATGTGAAGTGTTGGTTTCATGTTTCATGTGCTGAAATAAAAGATCCCAGAAATGTTTCGTACTCACGAAAAGCTTATTTCTTTAAAAAACAAAAAAATACAAAAGTTTGGTGCACATATTTGTTTACATCCTTGTTAGTGAGAATGTATCCTTTGCCAAGATGATGATGATGATGATAATAATAATAAGATAATCACCTGACAGGTGGAGAAGCTGATTTTAAACCTGGTCTGTCTGCTTTCCAACACATTAGGAGACAAGTTCACCGTTCAGCAGGACATTAACCTACAACACAAGCACAAATGCAATGTATGTTCAATGTATTCACACCCCTCGACTTATGTTGTGTTGTAGCTTGAATTCAAAATTGTATTAAATATATTTTCTCACCTACACACAATATACGTTAATAAAGTGTCAACATTTTTTTTTTTTGAAAACCTTGCAAATTTATTGACATTGAAATACCAAAATATATAATTTACGCAATTTTATATTTAATCAGTTTGGCTGTAACACAACAAAAATGTGGAGTAAGTCAAGGGGTCTGAATACTAGCTGAAGGCAGTGTTATCTCTGTGTGTGTGTGTGTGTGTGTGTGTGTGTGTGTGTGTGTGAGATGCTAACCACTCTGTTCTCCTCCTCGCCAGGTGGGTTCTCTGTGGTGTTCCTGGCCCGGACACACAGTGGCATGCGCTGCGCTCTCAAGAGGATGTATGTCAACAATGTCCCTGACCTCAACATCTACAAGAGAGAGATCACTATTATGGTGTGTGTGTGTTTGCGTCATGATTTCTTGTCTGGTTTCTATGCCTCCAGTAAACTGTATCAACCTCTAAGAAAGCCTCTGGAAGAAAGTTGTTGAACATTGACAATATGTTTTACCCTGAACTTCTGACCCATCTGTAACTGAACAGATAGAAAGACCCACCACATAAAATAACTATGTGCTGACTTTAAAACTGGAGAGACACACACACACACACACACATTGGAGAGACACGACTGTCGAGGTGACATAAAAAGTAACTACATAAAGAAACAAAAGACCGGCACGTCAGACGCAGCACTGAGTAATGACTTACTGTAAAACTTACCGTAAAACTTCAATTAGTAGACTGGTGTTTTTTGTTTAAATCCCTGAACACAACAATCGCATATTATAGACATGCTTCTAATTGAAAGAAGGGGGGAAAACTCTAGGGTTCTGTGCTTTCAAAGTGGATGACTGTTTTTGTGCTTGCCAGTTATCTAGCAGTTGTCGGCTGTTTTAGCTGCCTGTTAGCTAGCGGTTCTCTGGCTGTTTAGCTGCCTGTTAGCTAGCGGTTCTCCGGCTGTTTAGCTGCCTGTTAGCTAGCGGTTCTCCGGCTGTTTAGCTGCCTGTTAGCTAGCGGTTCTCCGGCTGTTTAGCTGCCTGTTAGCTAGCGGTTCTCCGACTGTTTAGCTGCCTGTTAGCTAGCGGTTCTCTGGCTGTTTAGCTGCCTGTTAGCTAGCGGTTCTCCGGCTGTTTAGCTGCCTGTTAGCTAGCGGTTCTCCGGCTGTTTAGCTGCCTGTTAGCTAGCGGTTCTCCGGCTGTTTAGCTGCCTGTTAGCTAGCGGTTCTCCGGCTGTTTAGCTGCCTGTTAGCTAGCGGTTCTCTGGCTGTTTAGCTGCCTGTTAGCTAGCGGTTCTCCGGCTGTTTAGCTGCCTGTTAGCTAGCGGTTCTCCGGCTGTTTAGCTGCCTGTTAGCTAGCGGTTCTCCGGCTGTTTAGCTGCCTGTTAGCTAGCGGTTCTCCGGCTGTTTAGCTGCCTGTTAGCTAGCGGTTCTCCGGCTGTTTAGCTGCCTGTTAGCTAGCGGTTCTCCGGCTGTTTAGCTGCCTGTTAGCTAGCGGTTCTCCGGCTGTTTAGCTGCCTGTTAGCTAGCGGTTCTCCTGCTGTCTGGCTGCCTGTTAGCTAGCGGTTCTCCGGCTGTTTAGCTGCCTGTTAGCTAGCGGTTCTCCGGCTGTTTAGCTGCCTGTTAGCTAGCGGTTCTCCGGCTGTTTAGCTGCCTGTTAGCTAGCGGTTCTCCGGCTGTTTAGCTGCCTGTTAGCTAGCGGTTCTCCTGCTGTCTGGCTGCCTGTTAGCTAGCGGTTCTCCGGCTGTTTAGCTGCCTGTTAGCTAGCGGTTCTCCGGCTGTTTAGCTGCCTGTTAGCTAGCGGTTCTCCGGCTGTTTAGCTGCCTGTTAGCTAGCGGTTCTCCGGCTGTCTGGCTGCCTGTTAAGCCAGCAGTTTCTTACTGGCGATTTTTAAACACAGCTTGCCATTCATTTAAAAAAAATTAAAAATAAGTAATTACTAATTATTTAATGTAACAAATGAAACATTACATCTTGTAAATCACCTCATAAACTATTCCTTTTAGACCCGGTGTTGATTTTAAACAGCTGTTTATTTTCTGAAATGTGTGCCGTTGCCCGGCTATTAAAAGGGACACTTGACTATTTTGAGACGGTTTTTAATTGACCATAGACCTCTCATGAATGTCCACCCTGTCTGTGCTCTTCTCCTCTGCAGAAGGAGCTGTCTGGTCATAGGAACATAGTGAACTACCTGGACTCTACCATCAACTCCGTAGGGGACAGTGTGTGGGAGGTGCTCATTCTCATGGAGTACTGTAAAGGTAGGTGTTATAGGTTCCCCTGTTATTTTTAATACAATGGACCGGTCATTATTGTTTTATTGAGCATGAGACGGTTGCAAAATTTGAACAAGCAGACCTGTGATTTTTATATTGACCTAATAAAGTAGAATTAACTTAAACACAATCTCTCTTTGTCCCTCGCTCCCGTTCACTCGCTCTCCTCGTTCCCTCTCTCTCCCGTTCGCTCATTCCCTCTCTCTCCTCGTTCCCTCTCTCTCCTCGTTCCCTCTCTCTCCTCGTTCCCTCTCTCTCCTCGTTCGCTCTCTCTCCTCGTTCGCTCTCTCTCCTCGTTCGCTCTCTCTCCTCGTTCGCTCTCTCTCCTCGTTCGCTCTCTCTCCTCGTTCGCTCTCTCTCCTCGTTCGCTCTCTCTCCTCGTTCGCTCTCTCTCCTCGTTCGCTCTCTCTCTCTCCCCCCAGCTGGTCAGGTAGTGAAGCAGATGAACCAGCGTCTCCATACAGGGTTTACGGAGCCGGAGGTGTTGACCATCTTCACTGATACCTGTGAGGCTGTGGCCAGGCTGCATCAGTGTAGAACCCCTGTCATACACAGGGACCTGAAGGTAAGGGATTTACCCATCTCTTCCCCCTGTCCTCATCCGTCACCCCTTATCTACTGTCATCCCTCTTCCTCCCTCACACCTTTCCTACTGTCATCCCTCTTCCTCCTGTCCTCATCCTTCACCCCTTATCTACTGTCATCCCTCTTCCTCCCTCACACCTTTCCTACTGTCATCTCTCTTCCCCCTGTCCTCATCCGTCACCCCTTATCTACTGTCATCCCTCTTCCTCCCTCACACCTTTCCTACTGTCATCCCTCTTCCTCCTGTCCTCATCCTTCACCCCTTATCTACTGTCATCCCTCTTCCTCCCTCACACCTTTCCTACTGTCATCCCTCTTCCTCCTGTCCTCATCCGTCACCCCTTTCCTACTCTCATCCCTCTTCCTCCGTCAGCCCTTTCCTCCTGTCCTCATCCTTCACCCCTTATCTACTGTCATCCCTCTTCCTCCCTCACCCCTTTCCTACTGTCATCCCTCTTCCTCCTGTCCTCATCCTTCACCCCTTATCTACTGTCATCCCTCTTCCTCCTGTCCTCATCCTTCACCCCTTATCTACTGTCATCCCTCTTCCTCCCTCCACCCCTTTCCTACTGTCATCCCTCTTACATTTACATTACATTTAAGTCATTTAGCAGACGCTCTTATCCAGAGCGACTTACAAATTGGTGAATTCACCTTCTGACATCAGTGGAACAGTCACTTTACAATAGTGCATCTAAATCATTTAAGGGGGGGGGGTGAGAAGGATTGCTTTATCCTATCCTATCCTATCCTCTTCCTCCTGTCCTCGTCCTTCACCTTTTTCCTACTCTCATCCCTCTTCCTCCATCAGCCCTTTCCTACTGTCATCCCTCTTCCTCCCTCACCCCTTTCCTACTCTCATCCCTCTTCCCCCTCCACCCCTTTCCTACTGTTGTCACCCTGGAGTCTGATTTCATCCTTGTCTGTCTTAGCACTGTGGGCTGACACCAGACTGACACCGGACTGACACCAGACTGACACCAGGCTGACACCAGACTGACACCAGACTGACACCGGACTGACACCGGACTGACACCGGGATGACACCGGACTGACACCGGGATGACACCGGGATGACACCGGACTGACACCGGACTGACACCGGACTGACACCGGACTGACACCGGGATGACACCGGGATGACACCGGGCTGACACCGGGCTGACACCGGGCTGACACCGGACTGACACCGGGCTGACACCGGGCTGACACCGGGATGACACCGGGATGACACTGGGATGACACCGGGCTGACACCGGGATGACACCGGGATGACACCGGGATGACACCGGGCTGACACCGGGCTGACACCGGGCTGACACCGGGATGACACCGGGATGACACCGGGATGACACCGGGCTGACACCGGGCCGACACCGGGCCGACACCGGGCCGACACCAGGCCGACACCGGGCCGACACCAGGCCGACACCAGGCCGACACCAGGCCGACACCAGGCCGACACCAGGCCGACACCAGGCCGACACCAGACTGACACCAGACTGTTGGGTTATTGAATCCCAGAAGGACACTGCAAAATGACTTGTCCTGTCATCTACTCTGAGCTGTCTCTCACTGGGCTTTCTCCCTCTCTGTCTGTCTCTGTCTGTCTCTGTCTGTCTCTGTCTGTCTCTGTCTGTCTCTGTCTGTCTCTGTCTGTCTCTGTCTGTCTCTGTTTGTCTGTCTGTCTCTCTGTCTCTCTCCTAAAAGCAAGTGAAATAGAGAAACAAATAGTACAAAAGGGAAAATCAACAAACATAAATCTGGGTTGTATTTACAATGGTCCTGTCCTCATCCGTCACCCCTTATCTACTGTCATCCCTCTTCCTCTGTCACCCCTGGTGTTTGTTCTTCACTGGTTGCCCTTTTCTCGTGACAAAAGGTCACATCTTGCTGCTGTGATGAAAAACTGATATTTGCATTTAAAAAAAAGTCTTTGTGGATCTGTGTAATCTCAGGGAAATATGTCTCTCTAATATGGTCATACATTGGGCAGGAGGTTAGGAAGTGCAGCTCAGTTTCCACCTCATTTTGTGGGCAGTGAGCACATAGCCTGTCTTCTCTTGAGAGCCATGTCTGCCTACGGCGGCCTTTTTCAATAGCAAGGCTATGCTCACTGAGTTTGTACATAGTGGTCAGGTATTCTGCCGCTGTGTACTCTCTGTTTAGGGCCAAATAGCATTCTAGTTTGCTCTGTTTTTTTGTTAATTCTTTCCAATGTGTCAAGTAATTATCTTTTTGTTTTCTCATGATTTGATTGGCTCTAATTGTGCTGCTGTCCTGGGGCTCTGTAGGGTGTGTTTGTGAACAGAGCCCCAGGACCAGCTTGCTTAGGGGACTCTTCTCCAGGTTCATCTCTCTGTAGGTGATGGCTTTGTTAAGGAAGGTTTGTTAATCACTTCCTATTAGGTGGTTGTCGAATTGAACGTCTATTTTTCTGGATTTTGATAATTAGCGGGTATCGGCCTAATTCTGCTCTGCAAGCATTATTTGGTGTTCTACGTTGTACACTGAGGATATTTGTGCGTAATTCTACATGCAGAGTTTGGTGTTGATCCCATTTGGTGAATTCTTGGTTGGCGAGCTGACCCCAGACATCTCTCATGTCCCTTCAGTCTCTCTGCTGTGAGCGAAAAGTGTCAACATAACAAGGACTGTCCACGGCTCGTGAATAAGCTAGTTCTCTATTGACCAGTCTGTCCACTACTGGTGAATAAACTAGTTCTCTATTGGCCAGTCTGTCCACTACTGGTGAATAAACTAGTTCTCTATTGACCAGTCTGTCCACTACTGGTGAATAAACTAGTTCTCTATTGGCCAGTCTGTCCACTACTGGTGAATAAACTAGTTCTCTATTGACCAGTCTGTCCACTACTGGTGAATAAACTAGTTCTCTATTGGCCAGTCTGTCCACGGCTCGTGAATAAACTAGTTCTCTATTGGCCAGTCTGTCCACTACTGGTGAATAAACAGGCGTTTTACTGGCCAGCCTGTCCACTACTGGTGAATAAACTAGTTCTCTATTGGCCAGCCTGTCCACTACTGGTGAATAAACTAGTTCTCTATTGGCCAGCCTGTCCACTACTACTGGTGAATAAACAGGCGTTTTACTGGCCAGCCTGTCCACTACTGGTGAATAAACTAGTTCTCTATTGGCCAGTCTGTCCACTACTGGTGAATAAGCTAGTTCTCTATTGGCCAGTCTGTCCACTACTGGTGACTAAACTAGTTCTCTATTGGCCAGTCTGTCCACTACTGGTGAATAAACTAGTTCTCTATTGGCCAGTCTGTCCACTACTGGTGAATAAACTAGTTCTCTATTGGCCAGTCTGTCCACGGCTCGTGAATAAACTAGTTCTCTATTGGCCAGTCTGTCCACTACTGGTGAATAAACTAGTTCTCTATTGGCCAGCCTGTCCACTACTGGTGAATAAACTAGTTCTCTATTGGCCAGTCTGTCCACTACTGGTGAATAAGCTAGTTCTCTATTGGCCAGTCTGTCCACTACTGGTGAATAAGCTAGTTCTCTATTGGCCAGTCTGTCCACTACTGGTGAATAAACTAGTTCTCTATTGGTCAGTCTGTCCATGGCTTGTGAATAAACTAGTTCTCTATTGGCCAGTCTGTCCACTACTGGTGAATAAACTAGTTCTCTATTGGCCAGTCTGTCCACTACTGGTGAATGAGCTAGTTCTCTATTGGCCAGTCTGTCCACTACTACTGGTGAATAAACAGGCGTTTTACTGGCCAGCCTGTCCACTACTGGTGAATAAACTAGTTCTCTATTGGCCAGCCTGTCCACTACTACTGGTGAATAAACAGGCGTTTTACTGGCCAGCCTGTCCACTACTACTGGTGAATAAACAGGCGTTTTACTGGCCAGTCTGTCCATGGCTCGTGAATAAGCTAGTTCTCTATTGGCCAGTCTGTCCACTACTGGTGAATAAACTAGTTCTCTATTGGCCAGTCTGTCCATGGCTCGTGAATAAGCTAGTTCTCTATTGGCCAGTCTGTCCACTACTGGTGAATAAACTAGTTCTCTATTGGCCAGTCTGTCCATGGCTCGTGAATAAGCTAGTTCTCTATTGGCCAGTCTGTCCACTACTGGTGAATAAACTAGTTCTCTATTGGCCAGTCTGTCCATGGCTCGTGAATAAGCTAGTTCTCTATTGGCCAGTCTGTCCACTACTGGTGAATAAACTAGTTCTCTATTGGCCAGTCTGTCCATGGCTTGTGAATAAACTAGTTCTCGATTGGCCAGGCTGTCCACTACTGGTGAATAAACTAGTTCTCGATTGGCCAGGCTGTCCACTACTACTGGTGAATAAACTAGTTCTCTATTGGCCAGTCTGTCCATGGCTTGTGAATAAACTAGTTCTCGATTGGCCAGGCTGTCCACTACTGATGCATAAACTAGTTCTCTATTGGCCAGTCTGTCCACTACTGGTGAATAAACTGGCGTTTTACTGGCCAGCCTGTCCACTACTGGTGAATAAACTAGTTCTCGATTGGCCAGTCTGTCCACTACTGGTGAATAAACTAGTTCTCTATTGGCCAGTCTGTCCACTACTGGTGAATAAACAGGCGTTTTACTGGCCAGCCTGTCCACTACTGGTGAATAAACTAGTTCTCTATTGGCCAGTCTGTCCACTACTGGTGAATAAGCTAGTTCTCTATTGGCCAGTCTGTCCACTACTGGTGACTAAACTAGTTCTCTATTGGCCAGTCTGTCCACTACTGGTGAATAAACTAGTTCTCTATTGGCCAGTCTGTCCACTACTGGTGAATAAACTAGTTCTCTATTGGCCAGTCTGTCCACGGCTCGTGAATAAACTAGTTCTCTATTGGCCAGTCTGTCCACTACTGGTGAATAAACTAGTTCTCTATTGGCCAGCCTGTCCACTACTGGTGAATAAACAGGCGTTTTACTGGCCAGCCTGTCCACTACTGGTGAATAAACTAGTTCTCTATTGGCCAGTCTGTCCACTACTACTGGTGAATAAACTAGTTCTCTATTGGCCAGTCTGTCCACTACTGGTGAATAAGCTAGTTCTCTATTGGCCAGTCTGTCCACTACTGGTGAATAAACTAGTTCTCTATTGGTCAGTCTGTCCATGGCTTGTGAATAAACTAGTTCTCTATTGGCCAGTCTGTCCACTACTGGTGAATAAACTAGTTCTCTATTGGCCAGTCTGTCCACTACTGGTGAATAAACTAGTTCTCTATTGGCCAGTCTGTCCATGGCTCGTGAATAAGCTAGTTCTCTATTGGCCAGTCTGTCCACTACTGGTGAATAAACTAGTTCTCTATTGGCCAGTCTGTCCATGGCTCGTGAATAAGCTAGTTCTCTATTGGCCAGTCTGTCCACTACTGGTGAATAAACTAGTTCTCTATTGGCCAGTCTGTCCATGGCTCGTGAATAAGCTAGTTCTCTATTGGCCAGTCTGTCCACTACTGGTGAATAAACTAGTTCTCTATTGGCCAGTCTGTCCATGGCTTGTGAATAAACTAGTTCTCGATTGGCCAGGCTGTCCACTACTGGTGAATAAACTAGTTCTCGATTGGCCAGGCTGTCCACTACTGGTGAATAAACTAGTTCTCTATTGGCCAGCCTGTCCACTACTGGTGAATAAACTAGTTCTCGATTGGCCAGGCTGTCCACTACTACTGGTGAATAAACTAGTTCTCTATTGGCCAGCCTGTCCACTACTACTGGTGAACAAACTGGCGTTTTACTGGCCAGCCTGTCCACTACTGGTGAATAAACTAGTTCTCTATTGGCCAGTCTGTCCACTACTGGTGAATAAACTAGTTCTCTATTGGCCAGCCTGTCCACTACTGGTGAATAAACTAGTTCTCTACTGGCCAGCCTGTCCACTACTACTGGTGAATAAACAGGCATTTTACTGGCCAGCCTGTCCACTACTACTGGTGAATAAACAGGCGTTTTACTGGCCAGCCTGTCCACTACTGGTGAATAAACAGGCGTTTTACTGGCCAGCCTGTCCACTACTACTGGTGAATAAACTAGTTCTCTACTGGCCAGTCTGTCCACTACTACTGGTGAATAAACAGGCGTTTTACTGGCCAGCCTGTTGGGAAATGCAGCTACTTCACCAGGACAATGTTATATCCTAGAGCTTAAAGCTTCAGTCATGCTGATAATAATATTTATATCTCTGTCTCTCCTCTCTCTCTGTCTGTCCTCTCTCTCTCTCTCTATTTCTCTCTGTCCTCTCTCTCTTTCTGTCTGTCCTCTCCCTCTCTGTCCGTCCTCTGTCTCCCCTCTCTCTGTCTTCCCTCTCTCTGTCTCGCCCCTCTGTCTGTCTCCCCTCTCTCTGTCTCCCCTCTCTCTGTCTCCCCTCTCTCTGTCTCCCCTCTGTCTGTCTCCCCTCTGTCTGTCTCCCCTCTGTCTGTCTCCCCTCTCTCTGTCTCCCCTCTGTCTGTCTCCCCTCTGTCTGTCTCCCCTCTGTCTGTCTCCCCTCTCTCTGTCTCGCCCCTCTCTCTGTCTCGCCCCTCTCTCTGTCTCGCCCCTCTCTCTGTCGCCCCTCTCTCTGTCTCCCCTCTCTCTGTCTCCCCCTCTCTGTCTCCCTCTCTCTGTCTCCCCTCTGTCTGTCTCCCCTCTGTCTGTCTCCCCTCTGTCTGTCTCCCCTCTGTCTGTCTCCCCTCTGTCTGTCTCCCCTCTGTCTGTCTCCCCTCTGTCTGTCTCCCCTCTCTCTGTCCTCTCTCTGTCCTCTGTCTCCCCTCTCTCTGTCTCCCCTCTCTGTCTCCCTCTCTCTGTCTCCCTCTCTCTGTCTCCCCTCTCTCTGTCTCCCCTCTCTGTCTCCCCTCTCTGTCTCCCCTCTCTCTGTCTCCCTCTCTCTGTCCTCTGTCTCCCCTCTCTCTGTCGCCCTCTCTCTGTCGCCTCTCTCTGTCTCCCCTCTCTGTCTCCCCTCTCTCTGTCTCCCCTCTGTCTGTCTCCTCTGTCTGTCTCCCCTCTCTCTGTCCTCTGTCTGTCCTCTGTCTCCCTCTCTGTCTCCCCCTCTCTGTCTCCTCTCTCTGTCTCCCCTCTCTGTCTCCCCTCTCTGTCTCCCTCTCTCTGTCTCCCCTCTCTCTGTCGCCCCCTCTCTGTCGCCCCTCTCTCTGTCTCTCCTCTCTCTGTCTCCCCTCTCTCTGTCTCGCCCCCTCTCTCTGTCTCTCCTCTCTGTCTCCCCTCTCTGTCTTGCCCTCTCTCTGTCCCCCTCTCTCTGTCTCCTCTCTCTGTCTCCCCCTCTCTGTCTCCCTCTCTGTCTCCCCTCTCTGTCTCCCTCTCTCTGTCCTCTGTCTCCCCTCTCTGTCGCCCTCTCTCTGTCTCCCCCTCTCTCTGTCGCCCCCTCTCTGTCTCCCCTCTCTGTCTCCCCCTCTCTGTCTCTCCTCTCTGTCCTCTGTCTCCTCTCTCTGTCTCCCTCTCTCTGTCTCCCCCTCTCTCTGTCCTCTGTCTCCCCTCTGTCTGTCTCCTCTGTCTGTCTCCCCTCTGTCTGTCTCCTCTCTCTCTGTCCTCTGTCTCCCCTCTGTCTGTCTCCCTCTCTCTGTCTCCCCTCTCTGTCTCCCCTCTCTGTCCTCTGTCTCCCTCTCTCTGTCGCCCTCTCTCTGTCGCCCTCTCTCTGTCTCTCCTCTCTCTGTCTCCCCTCTCTCTGTCTCGCCCTCTCTCTGTCTCTCCTCTCTCTGTCTCCCCCTCTCTGTCTTGCCCTCTCTCTGTCTCCCTCTCTCTGTCTTGCCCCTCTCTCTGTCTCCCCTCTCTCTGTCTTGCCCCTCTCTCTGTCTCCCCTCTCTCTGTCCTCTGTCTCCCCTCTCTCTGTCGCCCCTCTCTCTGTCGCCCCTCTCTCTGTCTTGCCCCTCTCTCTGTCTCCTCTCTCTGTCTCGCCCTCTCTGTCTCCCCTCTCTGTCGCCCCTCTCTCTGTCTCCCCTCTCTGTCGCCCTCTCTCTGTCTCCCTCTCTCTGTCGCCCTCTCTCTGTCTCCCCCTCTCTGTCTCCCCTCTCTGTCTCCCCTCTCTGTCTTGCCCTCTCTCTGTCTCTCCTCTGTCTGTCTCCCCCCTCTCTGTCCTCTGTCTGTCCTCTGTCTCCCCTCTCTGTCTCCCCTCTCTGTCTCCCCTCTCTGTCCTCTGTCTCCCTCTCTGTCTCCCTCTCTCTGTCTCCCCTCTCTGTCTCGCCTCTCTCTGTCTCGCCCTCTCTGTCTCCCTCTCTGTCTCCCCTCTCTGTCTCCCCTCTCTGTCTCCCCTCTCTGTCTCCCCTCTCTGTCTCCCTCTCTGTCTCCCTCTCTCTCTGTCTCCCCTCTCTGTCTCCTCTCTCTGTCTCCCTCTCTGTCTCCCTCTCTCTGTCTCCCCCTCTCTGTCTCCCTCTCTCTGTCTCCCCCTCTCTGTCTCCCTCTCTGTCTCCCTCTCTGTCTCCCTCTCTCTCTGTCTCCCTCTCTCTCTGTCTCCCCTCTCTCTGTCTCCCTCTCTCTGTCTCCCCTCTCTGTCTCCCTCTCTCTGTCTCCCCCTCTCTGTCGCCCCTCTCTCTGTCGCCCCTCTCTGTCTCTCCTCTCTCTGTCTCCCTCTCTCTGTCTCGCCCTCTCTCTGTCTCTCCCTCTCTGTCTCCCCTCTCTGTCTTGCCCTCTCTCTGTCTCCCTCTCTGTCTCCCCTCTCTGTCTTGCCCCTCTCTCTGTCTCCCCTCTCTCTGTCCTCTGTCTCCCCTCTCTCTGTCGCCCCTCTCTGTCGCCCTCTCTGTCTTGCCCCTCTCTCTGTCTCCCTCTCTCTGTCTCGCCCCTCTCTCTGTCTCTCCTCTCTCTGTCTCCCCTCTCTCTGTCTCCCCTCTCTCTGTCGCCCCTCTCTCTGTCTCCCCTCTCTCTGTCTCCCCTCTCTCTGTCTCCCCTCTCTCTGTCTTGCCCCTCTCTCTGTCTCTCCTCTGTCTGTCTCCCCTCTCTCTGTCCTCTGTCTGTCCTCTGTCTCTCCCCCTCTCTGTCTCCCCCTCTCTGTCCTCTGTCTCCCTCTCTGTCTCCCCTCTCTGTCTCGCCCCCTCTCTGTCTCTCCTCTCTCTGTCTCCCTCTCTCTGTCTCCCCTCTCTCTGTCTCGCCCCTCTCTCTGTCGCCCTCTCTCTGTCTCCCCCTCTCTGTCTCCCCCTCTCTCTGTCTCCCTCTCTCTGTCTCCCTCTCTGTCTCCCCCTCTCTGTCTCCCCTCTCTCTGTCTCCCTCTCTCTGTCTCCCTCTCTCTCTGTCTCCCCTCTCTGTCTCCCCTCTCTCTGTCTCCCTCTCTCTGTCTCTCCTCTCTGTCTCCCCTCTCTGTCTGTCTCTCTCTCTCTGTCTCCCTCTCTCTGTCTCCCTCTCTGTCTTCCCTCTCTGTCTTCCCCTCTCTGTCTCCCCCTCTCTGTCTCCCTCTCTCTGTCTCCCTCTCTCTGTCTTGCCCCTCTCTCTGTCTCTCCTCTGTCTGTCTCCCCTCTCTCTGTCCTCTGTCTGTCCTCTGTCTCCCCTCTCTCTGTCTCCCCTCTCTCTGTCCTCTGTCTCCCCTCTCTCTGTCTCCCCTCTCTCTGTCTCCCCTCTCTCTGTCTCGCCCCTCTCTCTGTCTCTCCTCTCTCTGTCTCCCCTCTCTCTGTCTCCCCTCTCTCTGTCTCGCCCCTCTCTCTGTCGCCCCTCTCTCTGTCTCCCCTCTCTGTCTCCCCTCTCTGTCTCCCCTCTCTCTCTGTCTCCCCTCTCTCTCTGTCTCCCCTCTCTCTGTCGCCCTCTCTCTGTCTCCCCTCTCTGTCTCCCCTCTCTGTCTCCCCTCTCTCTGTCTCCCCTCTCTCTGTCTCTCCTCTCTGTCTCCCTCTCTCTGTCTCCCCTCTCTCTCTGTCTCCCCTCTCTCTGTCTTCCCTCTCTCTGTCTCCCCCTCTCTGTCGCCCTCTCTGTCTCCCCTCTCTCTGTCTCCCCTCTCTCTGTTCCAGGTAGAGAACATCCTCCTGAGTGATAATGGGAGTTATGTTCTGTGTGATTTTGGAAGTGCTTCTCTCAAAGTGCTGCTTCCACATAAAGACGGAGTGACCGCTGTGGAGGACGAAATCAGGAAGTGAGTGTGGGGGGGGGGGGTGTGTGTCTGTGAACCCAGGTGATTGTCTTCCATGTGCCTGCGTAGCTAGAGCGCACCCCATTTCACATCATGTGAACTGTCCCACAGATCCCTCTATTTGCTTTAGTTCCAGTTAGGACTGGACAAAACATTAAGAACACCTTCCTGCCTGGTTGGGGGGGGCTGTGAGCACGTGAAGAGCTGAGTGAAAGATTAGTTGTTTAGAAGCGCTGTACACAGCCATACAAGTTGGTCTAATTTACCGGAAAGGAAAGTCTACTGAAGGGTGTTTCTTGGTCTATTTATGTTGTTTTGTTCACAAGCCAGGTTGATTTTCTTCAATGTTTGAGTTTTCAACCGCTAGTGAAGGGAAGACGACACTGCCGCTATTCAGACTCTCAATCTCACGGGCACAGTGTTACCACGGTAACCTCCCGCCCCTAAAGGGGCAGGTGACAATGTGTGTTGTTTTCGTTTAAAAAATATTCTCATCACAAATGTTTTTTTTTTAATTAAACAATATAAAACCACCATTTACTTTATGCTAGTAATACATTTGTTTTTAGAAAACATACTCGTTCATTTTGTTGGTGTAATTTTAGTGGCAACAAAATATTTTGGTTGGTAATGAAATTGTTCTTAGTGGCTGGTAGATGTTATATACCTACCTGCCACAGTGGCTGTTGGGCCAACAAGTTAATCTTTGTCTTTTTATAAACTGGATGGGTCGGGCTCTGAATGCTGATTGGCTGACAGCCGTGGTATATCAGACCATATACCCCGGGTATGACAACATGTATTTTTACTGCTCTAATTATGTTGTGTTGGTAACCAGTTTATAACAGCATGAAGGTAACCTCTGGGGGGGGGGGGGGGTTGTGATATATGGCCGATATACCACGGCTACAGGCTGTATCCGGGCACTCTGCGGTGCGTCGTGTCTAAGAACAGGTATATTGGTCATATACAACAACCCCCCCCCAGAGGTGCCTTAATGCTTAGTCATACTGTGGAGGACACCTCGACTCTGTTCCATCAATCCACTTTTACTCTTACATAGGACTAATTCTCAGCAGTAGTGCACTGCGTAGGGTGCCATCCTTCTCAGCAGTAGTGCACTACGTAGGGTGCCATCCTTCTCAGCAGTAGTGCACTGCGTAGGGTGCCATCCTTCTCAGCAGTAGTGCACTACGTAGGGTGCCATCCTTCTCAGCAGTAGTGCACTGCGTAGGGTGCCATCCTTCTCAGCAGTAGTGCACTGCGTAGGGTGCCATCCTTCTCAGCAGTAGTGCACTACGTAGGGTGCCATCCTTCTCAGCAGTAGTGCACTGCGTAGGGTGCCATCCTTCTCAGCAGTAGTACCACTCTTACATACATACTGTAACTGCATAGATAACCTTTTGCCCTGATCACTTCCTGTGTGTAGGTACACGACCCTGTCTTATCGAGCTCCAGAGATGATCAACGTGTACGCAGGGAAGGCCATTACCACCAAGGCTGATATCTGGGTGAGTTTAGAGCTGGGGGGATGTACGGAAACCTGGGGGGGGGGGGGAACCGGGAAACCTGGGGGGGGGGGGGGAAACCTGGGGGGGGTGTACGGGAACCTGGGGGGGGGGTGTACGGAAACCTGGGGGGTGTACGGAAACCTGGGGGGGGGTGTGCGGAAACCTGGGGGGTGTACGGAAACCTGGGGGGTGTACGGAAACCCGGGGGGGTGGTGTACGGAAACCCGGGGGGGGTGTACGAAACCCGGGGGGTGTACGGAAACCCGGGGGGGGGTGTACGGAAACCTGGGGGTGTACGGAAACCTGGGGGGGGGGCGGTACGGAAACCTGGGGGGGGGGTGTACGGAAACCTGGGGGGGGGGGGTACGGAAACCTGGGGGCGGGGGGGTGTGTACGGAAACCTGGGGGGGGGCACGGAAACCTGGGGGGCGGGGGGTGTATGGAAACCTGGGGGGGTGTACGGAAACCTGGGGGGGGGTGTACGGAGACCCGGGGGTGTGTGTACGTGCGCGTAGGTTTATGTGTGTGGACTAGCCAGTCAGTAACAGAAGAGCTTAGTTTGTGTAGTTTGGTCCAGGCAGGTAGGCCTGTTGGGCCTCCTCCTTAGTTTTGCTTGGCAGGAGGTTTCGTGAGCGCGTGGCTGGCCGTGAGCGAGCGCGTGGCTGGCCGTGAGCGAGCGCGTGGCTGGCCGTGAGCGAGCGCGTGGCTGGCCGTGAGCGAGCGCGTGGCTGGCCGTGAGCGAGCGCGTGGCTGGCCGTGAGCGAGCGCGTGGCTGGCCGTGAGCGAGCGCGTGGAACAGGTTTATGAAACTTTAAATGTCCCTCATCATTAATTTCTCATTTAACTTTTCAACCAGAGACATTTAGACTCCCGTATTTTAACTCGTATTCCATGTTAGCACTTCACTACAAGGAGAAGATTAGAAATATACTGTTTTTAAGACATCTTAGTTTGTCAAAATGGTCACCTTACTCTTGGTTGTTTAACAAGCTGTGTTTCAGGCCCTTGGTTGGTTGTTGAACAAGCTGTGTTTCTCTGTTTCAGGCTCTCGGTTGGTTGGTTGTTGTACAAGCTCTGTTTCTCTGTTTCAGCCTCTTGGTTGGTTGTTGTACAAGCTGTGTTTCTTTGTTTCAGCCTCTTGGTTGGTTGTTGAACAAGCTGTGTTTCTCTGTTTCAGGCTTTTGGATGCTTGTTGTACAAGCTGTGTTTCTCTGTTTCAGGCTCTTGGGTGCTTGTTGTACAAGCTGTGTTTCTTCTCTTTCAGGCTCTTGGTTGCTTGTTGTACAAGCTGTGTTTCTTCTCGCTCCCGTTCGGGGAGAGTCAAGTCGCCATATGTGAGGGAACCTTTGTCGTTCCCGACAATTCCAAATTCTCCTTCAAGTTGCACTGCTTAATCAGTAAGTCCATCTGCCTTGTCCCTCAGCAACACACTAACCACAAAGCTGTCAATCAGTAAGTCCATCTGCCTTGTCCCTCAGCAACACACTAACCACAAAGCTCTCAAGCAGTAAGTCCATCTGCCTTGTCCCTCAGCAACACACTAACCACAAAGCTGTCAAGCAGTAAGTCCATCTGCCTTGTCCCTCAGCAACACACTAACCACAAAGCTGTCAATCAGTAAGTCCATCTGCCTTGTCCCTCAGCAACACACTAACCACAAAGCTGTCAATCAGTAAGTCCATCTGCCTTGTCCCTCAGCAACACACTAACCACAAAGCTGTCAATCAGTAAGTCCATCTGCCTTGTCCCTCAGCAACACACTAACCACAAAGCTGTCAAGCAGTAAGTCCATCTGCCTTGTCCCTCAGCAACACACTAACCACAAAGCTGTCAAGCAGTAAGTCCATCTGCCTTGTCCCTCAGCAACACACTAACCACAAAGCTCTCAATCAGTAAGTCCATCTGCCTTGTCCCTCAGCAACACACTAACCACAAAGCTCTCAATCAGTAAGTCCATCTGCCTTGTCCCTCAGCAACACACTAACCACAAAGCTCTCAATCAGTAAGTCCATCTGCCTTGTCCCTCAGCAACACACTAACCACAAAGCTGTCAATCAGTAAGTCCATCTGCCTTGTCCCTCAGCAACACACTAACCACAAAGCTGTCAAGCAGTATAATAATTCAACGACATTGACCATTGTCACGTGAATGTTTCTGATGTGTAAACACACAACTGTCCGATTCATTTGCCCAAATCAGACTGTCATTCATTCTTCACACACCCACTGTTAGTCCTTCAGTACAAATATTAGTCAATAGCTCCACCTTGTGGCGAACTGTGTTTTACCTCTGGGGATATTGGATCGTACAGAGGTGGTGATCTATTTCAAACCCTTTACGGTTCACTCTGTAACCAATGTAAAAAATGTACATGCCTTCTCCCACCTCTTCTCCAGGCTATAGTAAACTATATGTCCCCTCTACTCCAGGTTATATTAAACTATATGTCCCCTCTTCTCCAGGCTATAGTAGACTATATGTCCCCTCTACTCCAGGCCATAGTAAACTATATGTCCCCTCTTCTCCAGGCTATAGTAAACTATATGTCCCCTCTACTCCAGGCTATAGTAAACTATATGTCCCCTCTACTCCAGGCTATAGTAAACTATATGTCCCCTCTACTCCAGGCTATAGTAAACTATATGTCCCCTCTACTCCAGGCTATATTAAACTATATGTCCCCTCTATTCCAGGCTATAGTAAACTATATGTCCCCTCTACTCCCACCTCTTCTCCAGGCTATAGTAAACTATATGTCCCCTCTACTCCAGGCTATAGTAAACTATATGTCCCCTCTACTCCCACCTCTTCTCCAGGCTATAGTAAACTATATGTCCCCTCTACTCCAGGCTATATTAAACTATATGTCCCCTCTACTCCAGGCTATATTAAACTATATGTCCCCTCTACTCCCACCTCTTCTCCAGGCTATAGTAAACTATATGTCCCCTCTATTCCAGGCTATAGTAAACTATATGTCCCCTCTACTCCACCTCTTCTCCAGGCTATAGTAAACTATATGTCCCCTCTACTCCAGGCTATATTAAACTATATGTCCCCTCTACTCCAGGCTATAGTAAACTATATGTCCCCTCTACTCCCACCTCTTCTCCAGGCTATAGTAAACTATATGTCCCCTCTACTCCAGGCTATATTAAACTATATGTCCCCTCTACTCCAGGCTATATTAAACTATATGTCCCCTCTACTCCCACCTCTTCTCCAGGCTATAGTAAACTATATGTCCCCTCTATTCCAGGCTATAGTAAACTATATGTCCCCTCTACTCCCACCTCTTCTCCAGGCTATAGTAAACTATATGTCCCCTCTACTCCAGGCTATAGTAAACTATATGTCCCCTCTACTCCCACCTCTTCTCCAGGCTATAGTAAACTATATGTCCCCTCTACTCCAGGCTATATTAAACTATATGTCCCCTCTACTCCAGGCTATATTAAACTATATGTCCCCTCTACTCCCACCTCTTCTCCAGGCTATAGTAAACTATATGTCCCCTCTATTCCAGGCTATAGTAAACTATATGTCCCCTCTACTCCCACCTCTTCTCCAGGCTATAGTAAACTATATGTCCCCTCTACTCCAGGCTATATTAAACTATATGTCCCCTCTACTCCAGGTTATATATAACTATATGTCCCCTCCACTCCAGGCTATAGTAAACTATATGTCCCCTCTACTCCAGGTTATATTAAACTATATGTCCCCTCTACTCCAGGCTATAGTAAACTATATGTCCCCTCTACTCCAGGTTATATTAAACTATATGTCCCCTCTACTCCAGGCTATATTAAACTATATGTCCCCTCTACTCCCACCTCTTCTCCAGGTTATAGTAAACTATATATCCTCTCTCCCATGTCTCCTCCAGGATATATGCTTGAGCCTGACCATGAGAAGAGACCAGACATCTATCAAGTGTCCTACTTTGCCTTCAAGTTAGCTGGAAAGGAGTGTCCTGTGCCAAATCTCTTTGTAAGTCGCTGTTCTTCCATTGTGACAGATGCACGCTGCCATTCAAAACTTTGGGATCAAATAGAAATTATTTTTTTCTATGAAAACATACATGAAATGAGTTGCAAAATTAATAGGACATATAGTCAAGACGTTGACAAGGTTTTATAAATAATGATTTAAAAAAAAACATTTAAATAATAATTTTCCTTCAACGAATCCTCCATTTGCAGCACTGACAGCCTTGCAGACCTTTGGTGTTCTAGTTGTCAATTTGTTGAGGTAATCTGAAGAGATTTCACCCCACGCTTCCTGAAGCACCTCCCACAAGTTGGATTGGCTTGATGGGCACTTCTTACGTACCATACGGTCAAGCTGCTCCCACAACAGCTCAATAGGGTTGAGATCCGGTGACTGTGTTGGCCACTCCATTAGTTTGAAGCTGTGCTTTGGGTCATTGTCCTGTTGTAGGAGGATATTGGCTCCATTTAAGCGCCGTCCACAGGGTATGGCATGGCGTTGCAAAATGGAGTGATAGCCTTCCTTCTTCAAGATCCCGTTTACCCTGTACAAACCTCCCACTTTACCACCACCAAAGCCCCCCAGACCATCACATTGCCTCCACCAGACCATCACATTGCCTCCACCAGACCATCACATTGCCTCCATCAGACCATCACATTGCCTCCACCAGACCATCACATTGCCTCCACCAGACCATCACATTGCCTCCACCAGACCATCACATTGCCTCCATCAGACCATCACATTGCCTCCACCAGACCATCACATTGCCTCCACCAGACCATCACATTGCCTCCATCAGACCATCACATTGCCTCCACCAGACCATCACATTGCCTCCACCAGACCATCACATTGCCTCCACCAGACCATCACATTGCCTCCACCAGACCATCACATTGCCTCCACCAGACTTGACAGATGGTTCACTCCTCCAGCATCTTTTCATTTTTGTATGCATCTCACGAATGTTCTTCTTTGTAATCCCGAACACCTCAAAATATACATTAGTCTGTCCGTAACACTTTTTTTCCAATCTTCCTCTGTCCAATGTCTGTGTTCTTTTGACCATCTTAATCTTTTATTTTTATTGGCCAGTCGGAGATATGGCTTTTTCTTTGCAACTCTGCCTAGAAGTTGACAAATCCCGGAGTCGCCTCTTCAGGGTTGACGTTGAGACTGGTGTTTTGTGGGTACTATTTTAATGAAGCTGCAAGTTAAGGACTTGTGAGGCGACTGTTTCTCAAACTAGATACTCTAATGTACTTGTCCTCTTGCTCAGTTGTGCACCGGGGCCTCCCACTCCTCTTTCTAGTCTGGTTAGCGCCAGTTTGTGCTGTTCTGTGAAGGGAGTAGTACACAGCGTTGTACGAGATCTTTTAGTTTCTTGGCAATTTCTTGCATGGAATAGCCTTCATTTCTCTGAACAAGAATAGACTGACGAGTTTCAGAAGAAAGTTCTTTGTTTCTGGCCATTTTGAGCCTGTAATCGAACCCACAAATGCTGACACATCAGATACTCAACTAGTCTGAAGAAGGCCAGTTTTATTGCTTCTTTAATCAGAACAACAGTTTTCAGCTGTGCCAACATAATTGTTAAAGGGTTTTCTAATGATCAATTAGCCTTTTAAAATGATAAACGTGGATTAGCTAACACAACGTGCCATTGGAACACAGGAGTGATGGTTGCTGATAATGGGCCTCTATACGTCTATGTAGATATTCCATTAAAAATCAGCCGTTTCCAGCTACAATAGTCATTTACAACATTAACAATGCCTACACTGTATTCCTGATCAAATTGTATCTCTACGCTTTATCATAGCGACAACCCCAGGGAATGGGCAGCCGGTGGTCTCCTACAGAGCTCTCCTTTCCCCACAATGCACCCTGAGTTAGTTAGGTTGAGATGATGGTTGTGTAACATCACGTTGTCTCCTACAGAACTCTCCTCTCCCCACGTCACTTCCTGAGCCGCTCACAGCCAGCCAATTCGCTGCCAGGAAGAGTATGACGAAAGCCAGGTATGTCACCGTGTGTTATAGATATTCTGCAATGTAAATCTCAGGTCTCTAGCAAAAAGGGATTTAATCTCAAGGAGAATGTAAAAAAAAATAAAAAAAAATAATCAAGGTTATAAGAAAGAGAGATCAAGTTCCCCAAACCTAAACGTGTTCTTCTGCTCCAGAATCACAGAGTCCGTGGGCCCAACGGCAACTTCCATCACTCCGAGACAGAGACCCAAAGCTACAAACAGTTATGTGCTGCCCATTCCTGTTGCAGCCGTCACCCCTACAGCTGCCACGCCCATCGTCACCCCTACAGCTGCCACGCCCATCGTCACCCCTACAGCTGCCACGCCCATCGTCACCCCTACAGCTGCCACGCCCATTGTCACCCCTACAGCTGAGCCTTCTGTACCTGTCAGCAATGGGCAGAAAGGTGAGCGGTCAACATTTTACTGTGCTTGTTTTCTTTATCTGCCGTTTTGTGCCCTTTAGCAAGGCACTGAAACCCTTAAGTGCCCCCCCATGGGCACTGAAACCCTTAAGTGCCCCCCCATGGGCACTGAAACCCCTTAAGTGCCCCCCCCCCCATGGGCACTGAACCCTTAAGTGCCCCCCCATGAGCACTGCACCTCACTGTGGGGGGGGGGGGGGGGGGACAATAGCCTTGCAAAGCCTCCTGATCCCGCGAGCTTACGCTTCCGGGACGAGCTAAACAACATTCTCTTCCTGCTTTGAGGAAATAAACATCGACACTGAAGAGGACTTAGTGCTTTTGTTCTCTGTGGCCTGACGTGAGTAAGTCATTTAAAAGTGTACACCCTTGCCGCCCTACACGGCATCCCAAGCCGCGTCCTCCCAGCATGCTCAGCTGTGGTGTTTACGGACATATTCAATCTCTCCATATCCCAGTCTGAAGGAAATGTGCCTCGCCCCCGAAGACCATCACAATCTTCTACAAATGTCACAGGAAGGCCAAGAAGATCATCAAGGTTCTCAGATCATCAGCGCCACGGCCTGTTCACCTCGCTACCATCGAGCAGACCGAGACAGGACAGGTGCATCAAAGCTGGGACCGAGAGACTGATAGAAGCTGTTTATCTCCAGGCCATCAGACTGTTAAACAGTCACCACTAGCCAGACTCCTCCCAATACCCTGCCCTGAAACTTAGTCACTGTTATCACCCCACTAGCCGGCTATCACCCAGTACTCTACCCTGCACCTTAGAGACTGCTGCCCTATGTGCATAGTCATTAAACACTAGTCACTTTAATAATGTTTACATACTTCATATGTATATACTGTATATTAGTCTAGGCTCATCCTATATAACTACTGCTGTCCACACATTTTCTATCCATACTGTCTATACACACCATCCTATATAACTACTGTCTATACACACCATCCTATATAACTACTGTCTATACTGTCTATACACACCATCCTATATAACTACTGCCTATACACACCATCCTATATAACTACTGTCTATACACACCATCTTATATAACTACTGTCTATACACCCCATCCTATATAACTACTGTCTATACACACCATCTTATATAACTACTGTCTATACACACCTATACACATCATCCTATATAACTACTGTCTATACACACCATTCTATATAACTACTGTCTATACACACCATTCTATATAACTACTGTCTATATTGTCTATACACACCATCCTATATAACTACTGTCTATACACACCATCCTATATAACTACTGTCTATACACACCATCCTATATAACTACTGTCTATACACACCATCCTATATAACTACTGTCTATACACACCATCCTATATAACTACTTTCTATACACACCATCCTATATAACTACTGTCTATACACACAATCCTATATAACTACTGTCTATACACACCATCCTGTATAACTACTGTCTATACACACCATCCTATATAACTACTGTCTATACACACCATCCTATATAACTACTGTCTATACACACCATCCTATATAACTACTGTCTATACACACCATCCTAGTATAACTACTGTCTATACACACCATCCTATATAACTACTGTCTATACACACCATCCTATATATCTACTGTCTATACACACCATCCTATATAACTACTGTCTATACACACCATCCTAGTATAACTACTGTCTATACACACCATCCTAGTATAACTACTGTCTATACACACCATCCTATATAACTACTGTCTATACACACCATCCTATTTAACTACTGTCTATACACACCATCCTGTATAGCTACTGTCTATACACACCATCCTATATAACTACTGTCTATACTTATACACACCATTCTATATAACTACTGTCTATACACCCGATCCTGTATAACTACTGTCTATACACACCATCCTGTATAACTACTGTCTATATTACCACTGCACTGTTGGCGCGAGACACACAAGCAGTTAGCTAGGTATTACTGTTGGAGCTAGAGACACAAGCATTTAGCTAGGTATTACTGTTGGAGCTAGAGACACAAGCGGTTAGCTAGGTATTACTGTTGGAGCTAGAGACACAAGCGGGTAGCTAGGTATTACTGTTGGAGCTAGAGACACAAGCAGTTAGCTAGGTATTACTGTTGGAGCTAGAGACACAAGCGGTTAGCTAGGTATTACTGTTGGAGCTAGAGACACAAACGGTTAGCTAGGTATTACTGTTGGAGCTAGAGACACAAGCGGGTAGCTAGGTATTACTGTTGGAGCTAGAGACACAAGCGGGTAGCTAGGTATTACTGTTGGAGCTAGACATGAAGCAGTTAGCTAGGTATTACTGTTGGAGCTAGACATGAAGCAGTTAGCTAGGTATTACTGCTGGAGCTAGAGACACAAGCATTTCGCTGCTCCTACGGAAACATCTGCAAATATGTGTACTCGACCAATAAACATTTGATTTACAGTCATCGGTGCACCGATATTCTAAAGTAAGCATCCGGCATCAAGGCGGCTTTTTGCGATACTAGGTTCTGTTTTTTTTTTTACAAAATGAACAATGAAATATCTCTACGCTTTATGATAGCGACCACCCCAGGGAATGGGCAACCGGTGACGCCACAGACATCCAACAGGGTCCTCCAGCAGCTGCAGCCTGGGGACCTACGTCTGCAACAACGAGATCCGCTTCACCCTGTCCATCCACAGCAGCTCCAATACCTTCAGGTACTACTGAGTCACCCTCACACGATGACACCGTAGCAACAACCAACAAAGAAACAGAAACGTTTTGCAACACAACGCAAAATCAGTGTCAAAGCTGCTCCACCCACTACTAGTAACACTGCCCTGCAAGGTGATAGACTGTCCTTTGTTTTCCTGAACTGTACAGAGAGCCACATGATCTAACTATATATGTATGTGTGTATGTATGTATGTATGTATGTGTGTGTGTGTGTGTGTGTGTGTGTGTGTGTGTGTATAAATCATCTAGAGAAATCTAAACTATCTCTGTACCTTCAACAGTACCAGCAGACCCTTCAGCAGGCCCAGCTCCAACAGCAGCAGCAGCAGCAGGCCCAGCTCCAACAGCAGCAGCAGCAGGCCCTGCTCCAACAGCAGCTCCAACAGCAGCAGCAGCAGGCCCTGCTCCAACAGCAGCAGCAGCAGCAGGCCCTGCTCCAACAACCGGTGATGATGCAGCCCATGAATCAGCAACAACAGACACACTACGCAGCCATGGTAAGAGCCACGTCCATTGTCTAATTTGGCTTTTATAAAGGAAATGCAGCCTTTTGTGGGTCTTCTCAACTTTCAAATGGTGATCGAACTGCCTCCATGTTGTTGGTTGAATCCCCACCAGACACGCAAGTCACGTTTTCAGGTCATGTTTTCATTTGGGGACGAAAGGTCGAAAACAAACATTCATGGACATTTTAGCTAGCTAGCTGTTGCTGGGAGATATACATTGGGTTGTTGTATTCGTGTATTTTTTGTGTGGATCTTTTACAGCATTTTGAAACGTTTTTGTAGTCACAGAATCGTTTTGATCTCTATTCCCGACAATTAAATCCACAGATTAAAGAGGAAACTTAGTGTTCAGTTCGTTTTCTGTCAACACCGCATGGCATTCTTCTGTGGATTTGGCAATTGGCAACCAACTATTATTTAACTCGGCAAGCCAGTTCAGAACAAATTCTTATTTACGATAACAACAACACAGCATGGCAGCAACACAACATAAAGACCTACAACAGCACAGCATGGCAGCAACACAACATAAAGACCTACAACAACACAGCATGGCAGCAACACAACATAAAGACCTACAACAACACAGCAATGCAGCAACACAACACTACATAAAGACCTACAACAACACAGCATGGCAGCAACACAACACTACATAAAGACCTACAACAACACAGCATGGCAGCAACACAACACTACATAAAGACCTACAACAACACAGCATGGAAGCAACACAACACTACATAAAGACCTAAAACAACACAGCATGGTAACTACACTACATAAAGACCTACAACAACACAGCATGGCAGCAACACAACACTACATAAAGACCTACAACACAGCATGGCAGCAACACAACACTACATAAAGACCTACAACACAGCATGGCAGCAACACAACACTACATAAAGACCTACAACAACACAGCATGGCAGCAACACAACACTACATAGAGACCTACAACAACACAGCATGGCAGCAACACAACACTACATAAAGACCTACAACAACACAGCATGGCAGCAACACAACACTACATAAAGACCTACAACAACAACACAGCATGGCAACAACACTACATAGAGACCTACAACAACACAGCATGGTAGCAACACAACACTACATAGAGACCTACAGCAACACAGCATGGCAGCAACACTACACTACATAAAGACCTACAAAAACGCAGCATGGCAGCAACACTACACTACATAAAGACCTACAACAACACAGCATGGCAGCAACACTACACTACATAAAGACCTACAACAACACAGCATGGTAACTACACTACATAAAGACCTACAACAACACAGCATGGTAGCAACACAACACTACATAAAGACCTACAACAACACAGCATGGCAGCAACACAACACTACATAAAGACCTACAACAACAACACAGCATGGCAACAACACTACATAGAGACCTACAACAACACAGCATGGTAGCAACACAACACTACATAGAGACCTACAGCAACACAGCATGGCAGCAACACTACACTACATAAAGACCTACAACAACACAGCATGGCAGCAACACTACACTACATAAAGACCTACAACAACACAGCATGGTAACTACACTACATAAAGACCTACAACAACACAGCATGGTAGCAACACAACACTACATAAAGACCTACAACACAGCATGGTAACAACACTACACTACATAGAGACCTACGACAACAACACAGCATGGCAGCAACACAACACTACATAGAGACCTACGACAACAACACAGCATGGTAGCAACACTACATAAAGAGAGACCTACGACAACAACACAGCATGGTAGCAACACAACACTACATAAAGACCTACAACAACACAGCATGGCAGCAACACAACACTACATAAAGACCTACAACAACACAGCATGGCAGCAACACAACACTACATAAAGACCTACAACAACAACACAGCATGGCAGCAACACAACACTACATAGAGACCTACAACAACAACACAGCATGGCAGCAACACAACATAAAGAGAGACCTACGACAACACAGCATGGCAGCAACACAACACTACATAGAGACCTACAACAACAACACAGCATGGCCACAACACTACATAAAGAGAGACCTATGACAACACAGCATGGCAGCAACACAACACTACATAAAGACCTACAACAACAACACAGCATGGCCACAACACAACACTACATAAAGAGAAACCTACGACAACAACACAGCATGGTAGAAACACAACACTACATAAAGACCTACAACAAAACAGCATGGTAGCAACACAACACTACATAAAGACCTACAACAACAACACAGCATGGTAAATACACTACATAAAGACCTACAACAAAACAGCATGGTAGCAACACAACACTACATAAAGACCTACAACAACAACACAGCATGGTAGCAACACAACACTACATAAAGACCTACAACAACAACACATCATGGTAGCAACACAACACTACATAGAGACCTACAGCAACACAGCATGGCAGCAACACTACACTACATAAAGACCTACAACAACACAGCATGGCAGCAACACCACTACATAAAGACCTACAACAACACAGCATGGCAGCAACACAACACTACATAAAGACCTACAACAACACAGCATGGCAGCAACACAACACTACATAAATACCTACAACAACACAGCATGGCAGCAACACAACACTACATAAAGACCTACAACAACACAGCATGGTAACTACACTACATAAAGACCTACAACAACACAGCATGGTAGCAACACAACACTACATAAAGACCTACAACAACACAGCATGGCAGCAACACAACACTACATAAAGACCTACAACAACAACACAGCATGGCAACAACACTACATAGAGACCTACAACAGCACATCATGGTAACTACACTACATAAAGACCTACAACAACACAGCATGGTAGCAACACAACACTACATAAAGACCTACAACAACACAGCATGGTAGCAACACAGCACTATATAAAGACCTACAACACCGCATGGTAACAACACTACACTACATAGAGACCTACGACAACAACACAGCATGGCAGCAACACAACACTACATAGAGACCTACAACAACACAGCATGGCAGCAACACAACATAGAGACCTACGACAACACAGCATGGCAGCAACACAACACTACATAAAGACCTACAACAACACAGCATGGTAGCAACACAGCACTATATAAAGACCTACAACACCGCATGGTAACAACACTACACTACATAGAGACCTACGACAACAACACAGCATGGCAGCAACACAACACTACATAGAGACCTACGACAACAACACAGCATGGTAGCAACACTACATAGAGACCTACGACAACAACACAGCATGGTAGCAACACTACATAGAGAGACCTACAACAACAACACAGCATGGTAGCAACACTACATAAAGAGAGACCTACAACAACAACACAGCATGGTAGCAACACAACACTACATAAAGACCTACAACAACAACACAGTATGGCAACAACACTACATAGAGACCTACAACAACACAGCATGGTAACTACACTACATAAAGACCTACAAAAAAACAGCATGGCAGCAACACAACACTACATAGAGACCTACGACAACAGCACAGCATGGTAGCAACACTACATACAGAGAGACCTACGACAACAACACAGCATGGCAGCAACACAACACTACATAAAGACCTACAACAACACAGCATGGCAGCAACACAACACTACATAAATACCTACAACAACACATCATGGTAGCAACACAACACTACATAAAGACCTACAACAACACAGCATGGTAGCAACACAACACTACATAAAGACCTACAACAACAACACAGCATGGCAGCAACACAACTCTACATAGAGACCTACAACAACACCACAGCATGTTAACAACACTACATAGAGACCTACAACAACAACACAGCATGGCAGCAACACAACACTACATAAAGACCTACAAAAACAACACAGCATGGTAGCAACACAACATTACATAAAGACCTACAACAACAACAACACAGCATGGCAGCAACACAACACTACATAGAGACCCTTGACGACAACACAGCATGGTAACAACACTACATAGAGACCTACAACAACAACACAGCATGGTAACTACACTACATAAAGACCTACAACAAAACAGCATGGTAACAACACTACACTACATAGAGACCTACGACAACACAGCATGGCAGCAACACAACACTACATAGAGAGACCTACAACACAGCATGGCAGCAACACTACACTACATAAAGACCTACAACACAGCATGGTAACTACACTACATAGAGACCTATGACAACAACACAGCATGGTAACAACACTACATAGAGAGACCTACAACACAGCATGGTCACAACACAACAACAACATGGGAGCAATACAAAACAGGGTACAACCATTAATGGCCATAGACAACAGCACAAAGGGCAAGAAGGTAGAGACTACAACGATACATCACGCTAGATGCATTACTGCCCCCGACTGGACTGGAGTGTGAACCTCGTTCATCTTTCAGTCACCCTCGTGGGTTAGTATGCTTCAACATTTATATATAAATAACATATATTTATAAAAAATAACATTTTAACTTTCAGTTTAGTATGCTCCAACATTTATATATAAATAACATATATATTTATAAAAATAATATTTTAACTTTCAGTTTAGTATGCTCTGACATTTATATATAAATAACATATATATTTATAAAAATAACATTTTAACTTTCAGGTTAGTATGCTCTGACATTTATATATAAATAACATATATATTTATAAAAATAACATTTTAACTTTCAGTTTAGTATGCTCTGACATTTATATATAAATAACATATATATTTATAAAAATAACATTTGAACTTTCAGTTTAGTATGCTCCAACATTTATATATAAATAACATATATATTTATAAAAATAACATTTTAACTTTCAGTTTAGTATGCTCTGACATTTATATATAAATAACATATATATTTATAAAAATAACATGTGTAGCTGCTTCCAACGTTGAGTGTTTTTCCCATTTTTTTTATTTTCTAATGTCTCTTAAACACTCAGTGGTTATGAGTGGTCAGTATAACAGACAAACACAGCCTGATCTTGGTATAATTTCATTGAACACGGCAAGACACACACACACACACACACACACACACACACACACACACACACACACACACACAGCGAACCGGTGGAGTTCACCCTCTCCTCTTGACTGTGTGGACGGAGCAGATTCCTGCTGAAATGAAGCAGATGGTAACCGATGGTAACCGTTGGGTGGAAAACAAGCTAAAAGTACCTCTGTCTTAACAAGTATGTATTTGGAGGGCTGGTGTTTGGCCACAGAGGGTAACTCAACAGGATTTTGGAGGGGGGGGGGGTGAAGTTGACTGTGAAGTGACACTTCTGTTTTGCACTTGGAAATCTTGGCAGAGAGTCTTGTTTCAGTGCTCTGGGTTCTATGGCTCTGTTTCTGTGCTGTTTTTTTATTTAGGGCATCTTGGACAAACTGTTTACTATCTTGGCCCCCCTGCCCTGTTAAAAACTGTGTCGTTGCATTCCACAACAAGAACATTCCAGATCAAAATCACTTGCAGTTTTTTTTCCGGCGTTGTGTCATTATAAACTTTTTAATTAAAGTATCTAAAAAAAAACAACAACATTTTGCTGCTGATACCTCCCAGCGGTAGTTCTCCCATTTTTGATTTAGACATTAAATCAATGGTGTCTATGATCGTCTGTCACCGTTAGTTACCGCCTTCTCCCTGGCAGATGCACCAGTACCAACGGGCTTTTGCACAGCAACAGCATCAACACCCCACCCAGCAGCCCTATCCTCTGGAGTGTCAGCTTCCCCCGGGCTCCTATAACCCTGCTGGGCCTGGGCCTATGTCCCCTGTGGAGCCCCCGTCCACTAACACCAGGTAACATCCTTCGACCTACTGAACCTCCACTGGGTTTTACTGCAATGTCTTTGTAATGTCTCGGTTAGTAACAGACACCAAAAGTAATTCTCTCGCTCGCTCTCTGTCTCTCTCTCTCACCCCAGTAGAAGCCCTCTGGTGGACTTCAAGGTGACCACCCCTCCTCCCCAGAGCCTGGTCACCCCCCAGAGCCTGGTCACCCCCCAGAGCCACCCTCCTGACATGTCCCGATGGAACCCCTTTGGAGAGGACAACTTCTCCAAACTGACGGAGGAGGAGCTGCTGGACCGAGAGTTCGACCTCCTCAGAGCAAGCAAGTGTCCTTTACCTTCCCCGTGCTCTACTATTCCATCTCTGACACAGCTTTTTTTAGAGAGATCTTCAACTAGTAACGGCCACCTCTTCCCCCCCTCTAACGGCCACCTGTCCCCCCCCTCTAACGGCCACCTGTCCCCCCCCTCTAACGGCCACCTGTCCCCCCCTCTAACGGCCACCTGTCCCCCCCTCTAACGGCCACCTCTTCCCCCTCTAACGGCCACCTCTTCCCCCCTCTAACGGCCACCTCTCCCCCCCTCTAACGGCCACCTCTCCCCCCCCTCTAACGGCCACCTCTCCCCCCTCTAACGGCCACCTCCCCCCCCTCTAACGGCCACCTCCCCCCCCTCTAACGGCCACCTCCCCCCCTCTAACGGCCACCTCTCCCCCCTCTAACGGCCACCTGTCCCCCCTCTAACGGCCACCTGTCCCCCCTCTAACGGCCACCTGTCCCCCCCAACTAACGGCCACCCCCCCTCTAACGGCCACCCCCCCCCTCTAACGGCCACCCCTCCCCCCTCTAACGGCCACCTGTCCCCCCCCCTCTAACGGCCACCTGTCCCCCCCCTAACGGCCACCTGTCCCCCTCTAACGGCCACCTGTCCCCCCCCTCTAACGGCCACCTGTCCCCCCCCCACTAACGGCCACCCCCTCTAACGGCCACCTCCCCCTCTAACGGCCACCTCCCCCCCCCTCTAACGGCCACCTCCCCCCCCTCTAACGGCCACCTCCTCCCCCTAACGGCCACCTCTCCCCCCCCTCTAACGGCCACCTCTCCCCCCCCCTCTAACGGCCACCTCCTCCCCCCTCTAACGGCCACCTCTCTGTCTTAACAGGTAAACGTCTGGAGAGAACCAGTAGCCAGGAGGCAGACCGACCGCTGCAGCCAATCACCCCTGAAGACCTGTTTGGCTCCTCCCCCTTCCTGTCTAGTGCAGGCAAGTCCCCTTCCTGTCCTGCTCTAACACCTTAGTATGGAAGTACCCTCTCTTCTGTAGTCCAAACAACACTGTTCTGTCCCACATAAACCCTAATAAACCCAAGAGGTTGTGAAATCTGAGCAGCAGTGCTGATCTAAGATCAGGTTCACACACCTCTTCCCCCCCCAAAAAAAAAAATATAGGATTATTCATTATGATCTAAAAGGCTAAACTGATCCTAGATCAGCACAACCTAGTCTTAGATGCTTTGTGAATACAGGCCGTGTTGCGTAACTGCAGGCTTTTGCTGCAACAACAGAGGATTTCATTGGTCAGATGGAATATATAATTATTAGCAAGTTAGAGCCGAACAGTTGGTGTGTAACACATCTTGTTAATGAAGAGGATGGTAAAATAGTGTTTTATTTTATTTTGTCACAAACTAGCAGTGAGAAGTGCTAAATGTGTGACTGTTGAGACATATATATATATTTTTTTGTTGACGTTTGTAATTATATTTATCTTTATTAAACTGATTTGAAACTCGCCATGTTGATGTAGTTTTCACTGGCCTTCAGTCTCAAAAGTCCTGTTTTTAGGTGATTTGCCTCAAATGTGTTTGATTATTTTTGTGGTTGGACTTTTACTACAGAGGTGTATTCTAGCTACAGCCCAACCCCAAAAAATGTGTCGTATGTATGTATGTATGTATGTATGTATGTATGTATGTATGTGTGTATGTGTGTGTGTGTGTGTGTGTGTGTGTCGTATGTATGTGTCGTATGTATGTGTCGTATGTATGTGTCGTATGTATGTGTCGTATGTATGTATGTGTCGTATGTATGTATGTATGTGTCGTATGTATGTATGTATGTGTCGTATGTATGTATGTATGTATGTATGTATGTATGTATGTATGTATGTATGTATGTATGTATGTATGTATGTATGTATGTATGTATGTATGTGTGTATGTATGTGTCGTGTGTATGTGTGTATGTGTGTGTGTATGTATGTATGTATGTGTCTGTATGTGTCGTATGTGTGTCTGTATGTGTCGTGTGTGTGTGTGTGTGTGTGTGTGTGTGTGTGTGTGTGTGTGTGTGTGTGTGTGTGTGTGTGTGTGTGTGTGTGTGTGTGTGTGTGTAATGTATACTAAAATATCTCTTTAATTATGATCAGTAGAATGTTACACGATGTTTCTACTAATAGTATGATAAGAGGTATTTTTATCATGCGAATGTATCTCGTAACTCGTACAAGTATTTCTCTTCATTAGCTACGGACATTTGGTTTGGTGGCAGTGGAAATACCCCTGTCTATTATGTAGTCACTTCCTGCTCAGTAAATGTGAATTGGTTATGAGTCATTCTAACAAACAATCTCGATTAGTTATTTAAGATACTTTTGTGTATACTTTTATTTATATATATATATATTTTTACATATATATATTTACAGCCTGGGCTCAAAACCAGGATCTCTGGTGGCACAGCCTTAGTGCCACCCGGGAAGCCCAAAATGCAACAATTTCAACAAGTTACAGTTCATATAAGGAAATCAGTCAATTGAAATAAACTTTTGAACAATTATTTTTTCCAAATGTATCTTAAATCCATGCACCAAATAAAATGTTACAGAAAACATAGACAATATACTGAGTTTAGTGACTTGCGAAAGTCAATCCCCAATTTCTATTTTGTTGCCTGACTTAATTTTGTCTGGGATTGTATCATTTGATTTACACAATTTACACTTTGAAGATGCAAAATATTTTTTAATTGTGAAAAAAACAAGAAATAAGACAAACATCTTGTGTATAACTATTCACCCCCCCCCGAAGTCAATACTTTGTAGAGCAAATTACAGGTGCAAGTCTCTTGAGGTATGTCTTTATAAGCTTGGCAGATCCAGCCACTGGGATTTTTGCCCATTATTCAAGGCAAAACTTCTCCAGCTCCTTCAAGTTGGATGGGTTCTGCTGGTGAACAGCAATCTTTAAGTCATACCACAGATTCTCAATTAGATTGAGGTCTGGGCTTTGACTAGGCCATTCCCCTTAAACCACTCGAGTGTTGTTTTACCAGTATACTTAGAGTCATTGTCCTGCTGGCAGGTGAACCTCCGTTCCAGTCTATAATCTCTGGAAGACTGAAACAGGTTTCCCTCAAGAATTTCCCTGTATTTAGTGCCATCATTCCTTCAATTCCGACCAGTTTCCCTGCCGATGAAAACATCCCCACATCATGATGCTGCCACCACCATGCTTTAATGTGGGGAGGGTGATGAGAGGTGTTGGGTTTGTGCCAGACAGTGTTTTCCTTGATGGCCAAAAAGCTCAATTTTAGTCTCATCTGACCAGAGAGAGTACCACCTTCCAAATGTGTGGGGAGTCTCCCACATGCCTTTTGGCAAACACCAAATGTGTTTGCTAATTTTTTTCTTGAAGCAATGGCTTTTTTCCCCTGGACAGTCTTCCGTAAAGCCCAGCTCTGTGGAGTGTACGGCTTAAAGTGGTCTTATGGGCAGATACTCCAATCTCTGCTGTGGAGCTTTGCAGCTCCTTCAGGGTGATCTTTGGTCTCTTTGTTGCCTCTCTGATTAATGCCCTCTTTGTCTGGTCTGTGAGATTGTGGGCGGGTTTGTTGTGGTGCCATATTCTTTCCATTTTTTTAATAATAATGGATTTAACGGGGCTCTGTGGAATGTTCAAAGTTTCTGATATTTTTTATAACCCAACCCTGGTCGTCCCAGCTGTGTAATACTGGGCAGTCCCAGGTGTGTAATACTGGGCGGTCCCAGGTGTGTAATACTGGGCGGTCCCAGGTGTGTAATACTGGGCGGTCCCAGGTGTGTAATACTGGGCAGTCCCAGGTGTGTAATACTGGGCAGTCCCAGCTGTGTAATACTGGGCGGTCCCAGGTGTGTAATACTGGGCGGTCTCAGGTGTGTAATACTGGGCGGTCTCAGGTGTGTAATACTGGGCGGTCCCAGGTGTGTAATACTGGGCGGTCTCAGGTGTGTAATACTGGGCGGTCCCAGCTGTGTAATACTGGGCGGTCCCAGGTGTGTAATACTGGGCGGTCCCAGGTGTGTAATACTGGGCGGTCTCAGGTGTGTAATACTGGGCGGTCCCAGGTGTGTAATACTGGGCGGTCTCAGGTGTGTAATACTGGGCGGTCTCAGGTGTGTAATACTGGGCAGTCTCAGGTGTGTAATACTGGGCAGTCTCAGGTGTGTAATACTGGGCAGTCTCAGGTGTGTAATACTGGGCGGTCCCAGGTGTGTAGTACTGGGCGGTCCCAGGTGTGTAATACTGGGCGGTCCCAGGTGTGTAATACTGGGCGGTCCCAGGTGTGTAATACTGGGCGGTCCCAGGTGTGTAATACTGGGCGGTCCCAGGTGTGTAGTACTTCTCCACAACTCTCTGACCTGTTTGGAGAGCTCCTTGGTTTTGATGGTGCCACTTGCTTGGTGGTGTTGCAGACTCTGGGGCCTTTCAGAACAGGTGTGTGTGTGTGTATACTGAGATCATGTGACACTTAGATTGCACACCGGTGGATGTTATTTAACTAATTATGTGACTTCTGAGTTGGTGGCACCAGATCTTATTTAGGGGCTTCATAGCGAAGAGGGTGAATACACATGCACGCACAACTTCATTCTTTGTAAAAAAAAAATCTTGAAACCATTTTTTGGACTTCACCAATTTGGACTATTTTGTGTATGTCCATTGCATGAAATCCAAATAAAAATCTATTTCAATTACAGTAATGCTAAAAAAAATTGGAAAAAACACCAAGGGGGATGAATACTTTTGCAAGGCACTGTATATTTGGTTACTGGCTTTGGGTGTATTTGGCTTCTTCTTATTTTCGTCTCGGTAATTGGCTTTTAACCAAATTCTCTTGTCTGCTTCAATCCAACAGGTTCTCGTGTGATCACTGATCAGCCTATTGAAGAGCTCAGTAGCCCAGTGGCTGCCCCCGTACCTGTTCCTGTGGGCCGGCCTTCCCTGGAGGAGGAAGTGCTGCAACCTCCGGTGGCGAAGGAGCACAAACCAAGTAGGAGGAGAAACTCTCCTATGGGTGGTTTACAAACGACTCGCAAACCAGGTGGTGACGAATCAGACAGTGACTTTGAGTCAGATCCTCCTTCCCCTAAGAGCAGCGAGGAGGAAGACGACCCGGACGACGACGAAGGTCTGAACAACGAGCACAGAGAGTTCTTCAACGAACTGGAAGATTTGGAGGAAACGGAGATGCTGGGACATAGGCCTCTGCTGATGGACTCAGAGGCTGAGGAAGAGTACGACAAACACAGCTCCGACTCAGACTATGAACCCGGGAAGGTTAAGGAAGGACTTACTAGGAAGCTAAAAGGAGGAGTGGCTACTGCCACCCATGAGGGTAGTCCGAGATTGGAGTCAGAAGACACACTAATCACGATTCGCCTCCCGAGTCACCTGGTGTGGTGGCTGTTAGAGCTTCCCCTTGTGTCGGTGGCATTGTGGACGTGTTTGGTGAGGATGTGTTTGGTGCTGTGCCCTTCTTTCCTCCAGCGGCAGCTCCGACAGAAAGCGCAGACATCTTCTCCGCGGCTCCCTTCAGGCAGGTGAGCCAGGAGGCCAACCAGCCCAGCCAGGAGGCCAACCAGCCCAGCCAGGAGGCCAACCAGCCCAGCCAGGAGGCCAACCAGCCCAGCCAGGAGGCCAACCAGCCCAGCCAGGAGGCCAACCAGCCCAGCCAGGAGGCCAACCAGCCCAGCCAGGAGGAGTTGGACGTCTTCACTAAGGCTCCGTTCAGCCGGAACCTCTCCAAGACTGGAAGCAGCGACTTCTCTACGGGTCGGACTCCGCCGGTGTCCCCTGACAGCATCGACCCGTTCGGCTTCTCTCCCTTCCAGCCCGGCCCCACGGGCCTGCCACCAACCACCTCCAGGAGTGCCGAGGACATCTTCCGTCCAGCCTTGGAGAATTCTCTCAGCCCCCAGCAGCAGAGGCTGAAGCAGCGTAGCCTCCAGAAGTTATCCTCACGTCAGAGGAAGTTCTCTGGTGGCACCAGCGGCGGTCGCAAGAACAACAAGCCCAGCTTCCGAACCCCCGAGCGCGTCCGCCGGCACAAGAAGGTCGGCAGGAGGGACTCCCAGAGCTCCAACGAGTTCCTTAGCACCTCAGACTCCAAGGAGAACATCGGCATCGGCGGCGTAACGATAGCAGACACCGACAAAGGAAAAGGGGCTTCCCTGCCTAGCCTTCCTCATGAGGTCGACCCCTTCGGAGCCAATCCCTTTGGTCCTCAGGATGGCAGCCGACTTAACCAGTACCAAGGTCTTCTGGGGGACAGCAAGGCAGACATGGGTTCGGCCAATGGCAGGCCTCGGACTAGCTCCCTCCATGATGTGTATGGGGATGGGAACATCATGGATGACTTTGGAGCGGTACCCTTCACAGAACTGGTGGAGCACCCTGGGCCTGAACAGCAGCCGTCACAGCCAGTAGAGCTGGATCCTTTCGGGGCTGCACCGTTCCCCTCCAAACAGTGAATGTCTTGCTTATCTTCCCGCCACACACACTCTCGTCTTTCTCAATCACACACACTGCTGTGTTACACCAAGCCTGTGGAGTCCCGGGGAGATATTCCCTTCCAAGGGATGTCAACCAGCTTGGTGGTGTGGTAGTTGATTATATTTCCAGCCAAAATTAACCGCGATCGGCATCTGTGCTAATGTGTTTCCAATGCCCCCCCCCCTAAAGGATATTTTAATACATGAATACCTGGACTTTGGGATTAACAAAACCAACATAAACCTGTGGCTGAATTTTATTTCAGGTTCTGTATGAATTTCCTTCACCTGTACCTGTTAGCTGACAAGCCTTTTATGCTGCGTCGCAATGCGTGTCTCTGAGACATGGAGATGGATTTTTGGTTTCACTCAAGATCATACTGTGTCAAACAACAAGATCGCTCAGTTTTCAGATCGCTTGAGTTGCTGCAAAAACAACCCTTTTTTTGTTGTTGTAGTTGTTTGTAAAGATTGTGGCCTCCATGACCTACCAATAAGATTTAATTTAACACCATAAAGCCTTATAAACATTCTCTGCTATATATATTAATATACAAATATTTATTAATATATATATATTTATTAATATATAAATATATATTAATATATAAATATTTATTAATATATATATATATATATATATATTTATCAATATATAAATATTTCTCAATATATAAATATTTATTAATATAAATATTTATTAATATATAAATATATATTAATATATATATATATATATGTATTAATATATATATATAAATTAATATATATATAAATATATATTAATATCTATAAATATATTTATATATTAATATATATATTTATTTATATATATATAATATTAATATATTATATATATTAATGTATATTTATATATTAATATATATATATATAAATTATATATATATATATATATTTATATTAATATATATATTAATATATATATATTAATTTATATATATATTTATATATACATTAATATATATACATATATATATATTTATATATTAATATATATATTAATATATTTACGTATATTTATATATTAATATATATATTAATATATAAATATATATTAATATATATTTTAATATATATAAATATATAATATATATATATATAAATATATATTAATATATATTTTAATATATATATAATATATATAAATATATATATATATATATATATATATATAATATATATTTTATATATATATATTAATATATATAAATATATATATAAATATATATATAAATATATATTAATATATATTTTAATATATATAAATATATATATAAATATATTAATATTACTATATATATTAATATATAATATATATAAATATATATTTTAATATATATATTAATATATATTTTAATATATATATTAATATATATAAATATATATATATATTAATATATATAAATATATTTATATATATATTAATATATATAAATATATATATATATATATATATATATTTGTTTCAGAGCCTTTATCACTTTTTTATATATATATTAATATATATAGTAACATAAACCATGCCAAATCTTCTACCATTTACTTGCAGTCTAATTAGAATCAGGTCATGTGTCCAAATTGTTTAAATTAATGCACTTTCAGCGTTGACTCTTCCATTGGCTAGTAATTATGGCTTAGGAGATGTTTAGGAGATGAGATGATTCTCAGACAGTGACGATATGTACCAAACTTTGGCACATTAACTTTGACTGAAAAAGCTCATAGCTGCCTTATTCACCTAGCCTATGGAACCCTGTGGTTTAACATTTTATGTTTCATTTTTATTTAAGGTTAATCTTGTTTTGTATTTATCATGCTATACTGCTGTCTAATAATGCAATAAACAAGTTTGATTAAATGTGTGTTGTCGTGCTTGGAAAGTCATGTAAAGCACATTTTTAGAGCCCTCTGCTCGCTATATTGATTATTTTATTCATAACTCATGAGCAATAAAAGTCCATGTATAAATGTTTTTTTTTTAATGGCGTCGGAGGGGATGGCTGCAGTTTTACTCCTGACCAATTGTTCAATTTTGTGTTTATTTTTTTTAGCATTGTTATTAATTTATTTTGTACATAATATTGATGCTACTGTCTCTCATGACTGAAAAGAGCTTCTGGACATCAGACCAGTGATTACTCATCTCCACCTGGACAATATTTTTTTTCTTCTTTAATGAGTCTGACAGGAAGGAGATAATGTTGCTCCCAGACGAGGCCCAAATCCCCTTTATTCACATGAAGAAAGGGAAATACAGGGGGCGCTAAAACTCTAGACCACCTTCACTCCACACGCAGAGACACATACAAAGCTCGCCCTCCATTTTGTAATATCTGACCATAATTCCATCCTGATTCCTGCTTACAAATAAAAAACTAAAGCAGGACATATCAGTGATCCGGAAGTGGTCAGATGACACGGATGCTATGCTAGAGGACTGTTGCTAGCACAGACTGGAATATGTTCCGGGATTCATCCAATGGCATTGAGGAGTATGTGCATCAACGACATCATCCCCCACAGTGACCGTACATATCCCAACCAGAAGCCATGGATTACAGGCAACATCCGCACCAAGCCAAAGGCTAGAGCTGCCGCTTTCAAGGAGCGGGACACAAATCCGGAGGCTTATAAAGAGATATACCCTCAGACAAACCATCAAACAGGCAAAGTGACAATACAGGACTAAGATTGTATCCTACTACGCTGGCTCTGATGCTCATCAAATGTGGCAGGACTTGCAAACAATTACGGACAACAAAAGGAAACCCAGCCGTGAGCTGCCCAGTAACGCAAGCCTACCAGATGAGCTAAATGTATTTTTTATACCCGATTCGATGCACGCAACACTGAAGCATGCATGAGAGCACCAGCTGTTCCGGACAACTGTGTGATCACTCTCTGTAAGCTGATGTGAACAAGACCTTTTAAACAGGTCAACATTCTCAAGGCCGCAGGGCCAAAAGGATTACCAGGACGTGTACTCCGAGCATGCGCTGACCAACTGGCAAATGTCTTCACTGACATGTTCAACCTATCCCTGCCTGAGTCTGTAATACCAACATGTTTCAAGCAGACCACCATAGTACCTGTGCCCAAGAAAGCAAAGGTAACCTTCCTAAATGACTACCGCCAAGTAGCACTCACATTGATAGCCATGGAGTGCTATGAAAGGCTGGCCATCAACACTGTCATGCCAGAAACCCTAGACCACCCCAACAGATCCACAGATGATGCAGCCAACGGGTTTCTCCACGCATCGCGCCGACAGAAACAAACACCTTTCTGGTAAGAAGAGGGGTGGGGGCGTATGCCTTATGGCTAACGAGGCATGGTGCGATGAAAGAAACATACAGGAACTCAAATCCTTCTGTTCACCTGATTTAGAATTCCTCACAATCAAATGTAGACCGCATTATCTACCAAGAGAATTCTCTTCGATTATAATCACAGCCGTATATATCCCCCCCCAAGCAGACACATCGATGGCTCTGAACGAACTTTATTTAACTCTTTGCAAACTGGAAACCATTTATCCGGAGGCTGCATTCATTGTTGCTGGGGATTTTAACAAGGCTAATCTGAAAACAAGACTCCCTAAGTTTTATCAGCATATCGATTGCCCAACCAGGGGTGGAAAAACCTGGATAAGTTCATCAGAGTTAACTGGCTCTCATGAGGACCACCACAGGAAATGAAGACCCAGAGTTACCTCTGCTGCAGAGGATACATTCATTAGATACCATCCTCAAATTGCTGCCCCAAATAAATGCTTCACAGAGTTCGAGTAAGTTAGGCCTTCGTTGGCGAATTACTGCAAAGAAACCACTACTAAAGGACACCAATAAGAAGAGACTTGCTTGGGCCAAGAAACATGAGCAATAGACATTAATTAGACCTGTGGAAATCTGTCCTTTTGAGTCCAAATTTTAGATTTTTGGTTCCAACCGTCGTGTTTTTGTGAGATGCAGAGTAGGTGAACGGATGATCTCGGCATGTGTGGTTCCCACCGTGAAGCATGGAAGAGGTGTGATGGTGTGGGGGTGCTTTGCTGGTGACACTCAGTTGTTTAAAAAATAAACAAATATTCAAAGCACACTTAACCACCATGGCTACCACAGCATTCTGCAGCAATACACCCTCCCATCTGGTTTGCTCTTAGTGGGATTATCATTTGTTTTTCAACAGGACAATGACCCAACACACCCCTTGGATGCTATTTGATCAAGGAGAGTGATGGAGTGCTGTATCAGATGACCTGGCCTCCACAATCACCCGAACTCAATCCTAATTGAGATGGTTTGGGATGGGTTTGACCACAGAGTGAAGGAAAAGCAGCCAACAAGTGCTCAGAAAATGTGGGAACCTGAAAAGCATTCCAGGTGAAGCTGGTTGAGAGAATATCAAGATTGTGTAAAGCTGTCAAGGCAAAAGGGTGGAGACTTAACTACATATGTTATTTCATAGTTTTGATGTCTTCTCTATTATTCTACCATGTAGAAAATAGTAAAAACTAAGAAACTGTTGAATGAGTATGTGTCCAAACTTTTGACTGGAACTGTATATTCAAAAATATGTGGACCTTCAAAAACAGTCACACCTGTTGCTGGCCAGTGTATAAAATCGAGCACACAGCCATGCAATCTCCATAAACAAACATTGGCAGTATAGTTCAGTGACTTCCAACGTGGCACTGATGTTATTGTGAAGTGGAAAAGTCTAGGAACAACAACGGCTCAGCCGCGAAGTGGTAGGCCACACAAGCTCACAGAGCAGGACAGCCGAGTGCTGAAGCGCGTAGCGCATAAAAATACTCTGTCCTCGGTTTCAACACTCACTACCAAGTTCCAAACTGCCTCTGGAAGCAATGTCAGCACAATAAAAGTTTGTTGGGAGCTTTCCATGGTCGCACGCACACAAGCCTAAAATCATCATGCGCAACGCCAAGCGTCGGCTGGAGTGGCGTAAAGTTCACCGCCATTGGACTCTGGAGCAGTGGAAACACGTTCTCTGGAGTGATGAATAATGCTTCACCATCTGGCAGTCCGACAGATGAATCTGGTTTTGGCGGATGCCAGGAGAACGCTACCTGCCCCATTGCCTTGTGCCAACTGTACAATTTGGTGGAGAAGGAATCATGGTCTGGGGCTGTTTTTCATGGTTTGTACTAGGCCCCTTAGTTCCAGTGAAAGGGTGTCTTAATGCTGGACAGCCCTAGGTGTGTAGGGCTAGGCAGTCCTAGGCGTTCCCGGGCTGGGCAGTCCTGGGCGTGCAGGGATGGGCAGTCCTAGGTGTGCTGCAGGCATGCAGGGCTGGGCAGTCCTAGGTGTGCTATTGGTGTTCAGTGCGGGGTAGTCCTAGGTCTTCCGGGTTTGGCTGTCCTAGGTGTTCCGCAGGTATTCCAGACAGTCCTAGGTGTTCCGGGCTGGGCCGTCCTAGCTGTTCCGCAGGTATTCTGGACAGTCCTAGGTGTTCCGGGCTGGACAGTCCTAGGTGTGCTGGACTGGGCAGTCCTAGGTGTGTAATACTGGGCAGTCCTAGGTGTGTAGGACTGGGCAGTCCTAGGTGTTCCGGGCTGGACAGTCCTAGGTGTGCTGGACTGGGCAGTCCTAGGTGTGTAATACTGGGCAGTCCTAGGTGTGCTGCAGGTATTCTGGACAGTCCCAGTTGTTCCGCAGGTATTCTGGACAGTCCTAGGTGTTCCGGGCTGGGCAGTCCTAGGTGTTTCGGGCTGGGCAGTCCTAGGTGTTTCGGGCTGGACAGTCCTAGGTGTTTCGGGCTGGACAGTCCTAGGTGTGTAGGGCTGGGCAGTCCTAGGTGTGTAGGGCTGGGCAGTCCTAGGTGTGTAGGGCTGGGCAGTCCTAGGTGTGTAGGGCTGGGCAGTCCTAGGTGTGTAGGGCTGGGCAGTCCTAGGTGTGTAGGGCTGGGCAGTCCTAGGTGTGTAGGGCTGGGCAGTCCTAGGTGTGTAGGGCTGGGCAGTCCTAGGTGTTTCGGGCTGGACAGTCCTAGGTGTGTAGGACTGTGCAGTCCTAGGTGTTCTAGGCTGGGCCATCCTAGGTGTTCCGCAGGTTTTCTGGACAGTCCTAGGTGTTCCGGGCTGGGCAGTCCTAGGTGTGCAGGACTAGGTGTCAAGGACTGGGTAGCCCTCGGTGTGCAATACCGGGCAGTCCTAGGTGTTCTGGGCTTGGCAGTCCTAGATGTTCTGGGCTGGGCAGTCCTAGGTGTTCCGCAGGTATTCTGGACAGTCCTAGGTGTGCAGGACTGGGCAGTCCTAGGTGTACAGGACTGGGCAGTCCTAGGTGTGTAATACTGGGCAGTCCTAGGTGTGTAATACTGGGCAGTCCTAGGTGTGCAATACTGGGCAGTCCTAGGTGTGCAGGACTGGGTAGTCCTAGGTGTGCAATACAGGACAGTCCTAGGTGTGCAATACTGGACAGTCCTAGGTGTTCTGGGCTGGGCAGTCCTAGGTGTGCAATACTGGGCAGTCCTAGGTGTTCTGGGCTGGGCAGTCCTAGGTGTGCAATACTGGGCAGTCCTAGTTGTTCTGGGCTGGGCAGTCCTAGGTGTGCTGCAGGTATTCTGGGCTGGACAGTCCTTGGTGTTTCGCAGGTATTCTGGACAGTCCTAGGAGCTCCGCAGGTATCCTGGGCTGGGTAGTCCTAGGTGTTCCCGGCTGGACAGTCCTAGGTGTTCCGGGCTGGACAGTCCTAGGTGTTCCACAGGTTTTCTGGGCTGGGCAGTCCTAGGTGTTCCGCAGGTATTCTGGGCTGGGTAGTCCTAGGTGTGCTGCAGGTATTCTGGGCTGGACAGTCCTTGGTGTTCCGCAGGTATTCTGGACAGTCCTAGGTGCTCCGCAGGTATTCTGGGCTGGGCAGTCCTAGGTGTTCCGCAGGTAGTCTGGGTTGGGTAGTCCTAGGTGTTCCGCAGGTATTGTGGACAGTCCTCGGTGTTTCGCAGGTATTCTGGGCTGGTAGTCCTAGGTGTGCTGCAGGTATTCTGGGCTGGACAGTCCTAGAAGTGGGATCCCAAGCTTATCTGCGTCCCTCTTTGGGGCAACAGTCCTAGGCATGCTCTGTGTCATCTTGGCAGTAATCCCCTACTGTAGGTGTGATGTGAGTAGTGTCGGCATTCCGAGGGGGTAGTCTACCATTGACAGTCCTATGTATGTACGATGAGGTCTGTGCAGGGGAAGCTGTGTCGGTGGGACTAGATGAAGAGGGCACTCTGGTGCCACCAGTCGAACTTTACCATCATCAGAACATGCTACACCTGGTGGCTGGAGCCCAGGTAGTTCATCAACTGACCTGAGAGAGGGAACACCAGAACTTATGGTTATAGGGAATGGGTTTACAAAGACAAACCGAGAATGTGTGTTCTCCAAACCAGGTTCATCACCATGACAACGAGGGAGCCCAAAATGAAATTTCTGTTTTTCTGTGATGTCCTTGCATCCCATCTACTCGCTGACTTTTCAACCGTTTTAGAGCCAAAAGTCCCCTCACACCTTCACCAAATGTATTTAAAGAAGGTTTGGAGAGAGGGACGCAAGAAATCAAGGGGGGGAAAAATGTATTGAGAAAAAAGGGGTTAACTCAACAGCTTACCTAGGAAGTAGCACTCAGGAACCTTAGCCTTTGTCCTTTACGTCTCTACGGCAACGATCACATGGGGCGGCAGGGTAGCCTAGTGGTTAGAGCGTTGGACGAGGAACCGGAAGGTTGCTGACAAGGTAGCTGACAAGGTACAAATCTGTCATCTGCCCCTGAACAGGCAGTTAACCCACTGTTCCTAGGCCGCCATTGAAAAT
>NW_027016719.1:0-57033 GCF_036934945.1 Oncorhynchus masou masou
AGGGGAGCAGACCTCAGATTTGATTACAAACCCAATAATGTCTGCCTCATATGTACTATGTGGCTGCCGTTCATAACTTGATTAGTGCAGTGATTATGTGAGAGCAGTCAGATATACGCGTGTGTGTGTGTGTGTGTGTGTGTGTGTGTGTGTGTGTGTGTGTGTGTGTGTGTGTGTGTGTGTGTGTCCTTGAATAACACAAGTGTGTTACATGGGGGAGGAATGGTTATGCAAATGAGGCAGAATATTCCGGACTCAGGGTCTAGACAGTTACCGTAAATCCCATTCAGATCCATCACCCTTCCTGTTTTTCAACATCTCACTCCAGCCCTCCCAGACACGATCCTGGCTAACTGCTAGGGATTTTGTGGAAACAATTTAATCCGACACAAAACATGTCATAACTCCTTTCTCAAACACATCGACCGCTCTTTTCTCTTTTGTCCAGACGATGTTCACGTCTCGCAAGTGTGAGCACAAGGTCCATTTTCCCGAGGCCGTTGATTTGGAGCCAGTGGAATAGTCATTAATTAAGAGGGAATGGGCTGTTAATGGCCGTCTGCGCTGGCCCCGGTCTCCATCCGAGGGTGTCGCCATGGCGACCTGTGGCTCGGCAGGAAGTGGACGAGGCGTAATGATTGGGCCTGCCCCTTCTACTCTCTGAGACACTTCACTAGGCATAGTGCTTATTAATGGACAGATCTTGGCTTCCCCCTGATCCCATCAAACAATGCCTCCTTCACTAACACACATCCACAGGGGGACAGAGTGAATTACAGGGGATAACAGGTTCGGGGTTTTAAAGGGGAACATGTAAATAACACATTCCTGGGTTCCTCAACAACAATGTATGTTTGTCTCTTAGCAACGACTTTTCTGTAAAATCACTGTATTTATGATCATAGCAACTTCATTCCTTACTGGACGCATAACACACAACCTGCTGTCACCAGTCACAACATGAAACAAGGAAGGAGGGTGTCCGGCCTGTCAGACATTGACTAAGGCTTCAGGGGGAACATTTCCTCTCCTTATCTCATCTTTAAAAACAAATATGATCGAGAGGTTCAGCTGCCTCAGTAAAGCCGGTATCCCATGACAACATGGAGCATATGGCGCGCAACAAATCCAATATGAATGTAAATGAACAGCAAATTAAAAATACAACATCTGACAACAAAAAAGCCATGCGAGTTCCCAGAAGCACGGTGGAGACGCGTTTCATTTACAGGAGGCTGAGCAAATCAACAAGGTGGTGGAACATAAAAACAACATTTGGAGCAAGCCTTGGGAGAGTGAAGGTAACGGATATGTTGTGGATATGTTTAGCCTGACCCGATAGTTGCTAACTTACTAGCAAGCTAACATCTATTTGAAAGTCTCTGTTCTCTACTTAACAGTTAGCTAGCTTAGAATGAGGCTAGTTGATGTGAGCTACAAGCTACTTGTCAATGGCCAGATGAGATGTGCAAGTTTAAACATCTTCAATGTTTAATCAGTGTAGCCTACATTGGAAGGTTGCAAGTTCAAATCCCTGAGCTGACAAGGTACAAAATCTGTCATTCTGCCCCTGAACAGTTAACCCACTGTTCCTAGGCCGTCATTGAAAATAAGAATTTGTTCTTAATTAAACCACTTCATAGGCTACCTTCTATTGGTAACACTGCTTTATTTACTTGGTCAATAGGCCCAGATGTTTTCTAATGGTTATGGAGGATAAAAACATCCACTGAGCTGTTAGTGTGTTTCTTCTTCCCAGATAAATGAGAACCCTTCTATTTACACACCTCAATGTCAAGCAGGCTGGACCTCCCATCTCCAGTTCAATAGCATTTTCTTCATGTTAATGAGGCCCAGGGATCAATGGGACGACAGGAAGACAGATCTCCTCAGGGAGAGAGGAGAGAAATGGGGGAGGGAGGGAGGATGGTCTCCAGAGGCCAGGCTAACTAACACACAACTTAAGGCCTATACCCCTAGAACTGCTCATTCAACAAACGATAAATTAATGTATGGGCATTATAGTCCTATTCAGACAGATTCGTAGGTGCACTAAATGTGTACAGTCACACAATGACCCACAAACACACACACAGTATGTACAATCACTCAAATCTTGTCTGCAGTGCAGTTACACTGCAGTCTAGGCTTCAGTCAATAAAAGGTCAACAATATTTCATTTCCAAATGAGGAGCTTTAGCTGGATGCAAATAGGACTTGGCCCTTCCATCATACCACACAGGCAATGTGCCTAAGCTGCCCTTTGTGTGCCATCTTCTCTGTGAGAAAGGGTGACGATTGGCAAAAGATCCAGAAGCATAATCTTGGGAGTGGACCTCTTAAAAACAGTTGTGTGGCTGTGTCACCTTTTCGACAGAGGATTCTACTTAAGCCTATAGGGAGTGAGCCCTGATGTAAAGTAGTAGCCACTTCCTCTCTGTGGAGGACATGTCAACAAGAGGTGTCATCCCACCACCTCACAGCATTACCGTTAGAAATTATATAACAGTTAAGACTCCATTGAGGATCACACATCCCGGAAAATATAGTTAAACAGAGCAATATAACCCTTCTGGAAGTGTATCCCCTATCCATGGCCTGCGTGGGTATTGTAAACATGACCGCATCATGTCACTGGGAGTTACTGTTGACTTTCAACCCATAGATTCTTAATTGTCCTCTCTGTCCTCTCTGTCTCTTTGTCTCTTGTATAATACATTCTATACATGAGTTAATGCTGGAAAAACAACCGCTTGTCCAAAATGACCAGTTTAGATAAACTGTCCAAACCCTATGGATTATTGAATCATAGTTTTACACTTTAGACATGACTCTGCAGTTGTGAATTTTGTCCTTGTATAATCAGCTCTAAGTCTTGGATTAAACTTGCATTTTAGTAAACTACAATAGCTCATATTCTTCTGGTTACAATAGCTCATATTTTTCTTTAAGAGATTGTCAGTTGGATATGCTCTCTGCAAGGGTTTGAAAAATCTTACCGATTATAAACATCCTTTTCTGACTCAAAATCAATACCTTCAAGGTTGCTCTGATGTCCAGAAGCATTGCTTTCAATTACATAACTAATGTGGTGATAAACTGGCAAATGTTCTGGTGAAGGGCGCAGGTAGCGGTTAAGAGGTTGGGCCCGTAACCGAGCTGATTAGGTGAAAAATCTGTCCATGTGCCCTTGAGCAAGGCACTTAACCATAATTGCTCCAGCAAGTCGCTCTGGATAAGAGTGTCTGCTAAATGACTAAAATGAAGATCTGATGACCAAAAGCTCAGTCTAATAAATTGAAAACTGTACATTAATCCTGTGTGCGCATAAACTCCTTTTCATTTAAGATAAACTGGCAAAACAACCAATAAGATGGCTTCCATCTCCAGACAGGAAGCGGACCATCAGTACCATGTCAATATGGAGAAGACTAGGGCCTCCCGGGTGGCGAAGTGGGTAAGGGCGCTGTACTGCAGCACCAGCTGTGCCATCAGACTCTGGGTTCGCGCCCAGGCTCTGTCGTAACCGGCCGCAACCGGGAGATCCGTGGGGCGTCCTATTGGCCTAGCGCCGTCCGGGTTAGGGAGGGCTTGTGCGCGCTAACCAAGGTTGCCAGGTACACAGTGTTTCCTCCGACACATTAGTATGGCTGGCTTCCGGGTTGGATGCGCGCTGTTTTAAGAAGCAGTGTGGCTTGGTTGGGTTGAGTATCGTAGGACGCATGACTTTCAACCTTCGTCTCTCACGAGCCCATACGGGAGTTACAGCGATGAGACAAGATAGTAGTTACTAAAACAATTGGATACCATGAAATTGGGGAGAAAAAAAAGGGGTAAAATTCAAAACAATTTTTTTATTTTTTATTAAAATAAATATGGAGAAGACTAAAGATCAGTCCACACAGACAAGTAAATCCCTCCCAGAGACATGTGTAGAGCCCAGTGTCTTCTAAAACATGCATAAATGATATCTGCAGTGCTGACATGTCCTAATGATTGAATATCATTACTGAGACCATGAGACCCTGTTGAAAACGCAAACATTTACATAAATGTACTGTACACACTCAGCTTTTTATTTTACTAGGCAAGTCAGTTAAGAACAATTAACAATGGAATACAAACCAGGGTATGTAGTGACGCCTCCAGCACTGAGATGCAGTGGTGCCTTAGACGGCTGCACCACTCGGGAGCACCCAGTCATCTCCTTTGGGGAAGCAAACTGACTGGGCCTGTGATGAGTGCAGTCGACACTCAATGCACCTCATCCATTAGTAAGTAAAAGCAGGACAAGCCCAGAAAACTAAAATGTGTAGCACGCATTTAATTGTATTCCCAGGCAGACATTGGTGCTCACTGCTGTCTGAGCTACAGGCTGTGTGGCCCTGTCTGTGTAATGTAGAAACACCTGCCATGTCTGCTGGCGAGGACACTCACAGCTGAAATGCAGGGGGAGGGTAGGTATGGGGGGAAGGGTAGGTATGGGGGGGACGCCTTGAAGGGCTGTGGTGGGGGAGGGTGGACAGAGACGGCTGTATCCATTATTAATGGTTGTGTACTGTATGGGGAAAGAGATCTAATGTGGCTTTCAAGGTGGTAGCGTGTGAGTAATAGTCAAAGAGGGTTCTCTCTCCTCCCCTCTGTCTGCCATGTTATTTCTAGTATAAATCTTAATCACGTTGCGACAGACTTGGTGCTCGGAGTAGTTTCAGGTGACAGTTTATCAGGTGGCATCTGTTTTATACAAACCAGATAAGAGGTGTAGCATCTCACAAGAAGGCAGATGCCCAAGTTAGATTTTTAAACAGCCTCCATAAAATAATTTCACCAAAGCATGATCCACAGCATTCTACAAACTCAAACACAATCCTCTGACAGTTACCTCTGGTCTGTAATAGAGGTCATCATAAAGTCGTCCTTCAACATTGTCGCAGCCGACATGTTCATTACCAGCTAGAGTTTCAAATCATGTTCCAACAAATGTGGGCGATAATAAACACAATCATTGTATGAAAACAGTGGAGGTTTTGTTTCCAGTGTGAATTCCTCCTTTTCTACCATCCGTAGGTTGGGACCTGCTTTTCACAGGATCGACGTGATAAAGGACAAACCACTGAGAACCCATAAAGTCAATGGAAATGGATATGAAATATAGAACATTAGAATTTCATTCAGTGGGGACAACTGGGGAAGTCAATGAACCATGACTAAGCAACATCATAATGAAATAATAAATAATACATCTCGGCATAGATACCTACAACATATGGCTGGTTCTTCAGTGCTTTGGAAAAAGCCCTTTGGATTCCCAGACACTTGAGGTGGGGCAAAAAATATTGCCACCGTAGATATTTTAATACAATTATTCAAACTGAGGGGTTGGTGAACAGAGTGATGAAGCAACATCAAACACACTCTTGATAAATGGAAACCAGGAAACTAGGGGGTGCCAGGACAGAAGAGGAGGTACATGGGGGAGTAGGGGCGAGGTTGTTATTGATTGTGCTGACTGTGTTCTATGGATTGGGGGAGGGGGTAGGAATGGGGATGTGAAGAATGGAGGCTGGTTTCGCCCTGTGGGCAGTAGATAAAGCCATGTGCCCCCTGAGAACACACCAACAAGACTCAAATGAGCTGCCCATTGGTCACGCTGAATATTCCACACACACACACACACCAGCTCCTAGCCCCCAACCTGTTCATATAAATACACAATGCAACAATTATCTGGGCCAGATTGAAATTCAAATAGGATCCCTGACGCCACAGGGGTGGACAGAGATGTTGTGGCTCACAAGGGCCCTATAAAAACAGATGCTAAATCACTTAACTACTCTTAAATGAAGTGCCTGCCTGGGATTCTACTGGGACGATTCATTGAAGACGTAAACAGACACAGCAGCATTTTTGGTTGAACATTGCCTCCAGGTTTGAGGTGTATCGCTAGAGAAAACCCGAGACACAAAATACAAGATGGCCCATCCACCCCCCATCTGCCTCCAATCCCCCCCCATCCCATCCCCCTCCCATCTTCCACTCCCCCCCATCCGCCTCCACCCCCCCCATCCGCCTCCACTCCATCCGCCTCCACTTCCCATCCCCCCCCCCATCCGCCTCCACTTCCCCTCCATCCCCCCCCATCCGCCTCCACTTCTGCCCCCCAATCCGCCTCCACTTCCCCCCAATCCGCCTCCACTTCCCCCAATCCGCCTCCACTTGCCCCCCCCCCCAATCCGCCCCCCATCCCATCTGCCTCCCCCCCAATCCGCCTCCACTTCCCCCCAATCCGCCTCCACTTCCCCCCCAATCCGCCTCCACTTCCCCCCCATCCTCCACTTCCCCTCCATCCCATCCCCCCATCTCCATCTGCCCCCCATCTCCACTCCATCTGCCCCCCCTCCATCTCCATCCACCCAAGAGGTAATTGGAAGGCAGTCATAATCTCATTTCCACCATTATTAAGGCAGAAAAACCTAATGGGAAGAAATGCATGGCTGGACCCTGCGATTCCATTAGGATGGGTTTACCTTGAGTAATTCACTTACAGATGTTGATGAAGCTCCACTTTGAAGGAATATGGAGCTGCTACGGGATACAAGATCAATTGATGGAAAACAGGACGTGTGCCTGAAGTGACAGACGATGCAGAGTACATTTCCTTTGAGAGGGGCTTTGCCTTGAATTTAGAGTTTTATCTTTCCTCATTTCCTCTTCATATGCTAGTAAATCCCAGGTTAAGGGGGCATTTGGGACAAAGAGAGAATAGACAAAAGCAGGAGAGATTGAACTCCTGGACTTAATCTGGAAAATCCTCAATAGAAATCTGCTTACTGCTAGTTTAAGCTGGGCAGGGCTAAATATCAATTAGAATTAGCCCACATGTGTGCCAGATATCCTCTGATCCATCACCTCAGGATGCAAATAGAATCACAATTTCCAAATTATTCCAGAAGTTAGCATTTAGCTAGTTAGCCTTGACTGCTAGCAAATGCATTAGGAGGTTAAAGTAACCTACAATGATGCCTGGCTTTTAAAAAGTAAATCCCAAACATTTCAATCGGATCAAGATGCAGTCAAAAAACAACCTCAAACTAAAACTCAAGCTCGAAAATGCTTCAGCAGTGACATTTGAGATAACCACCTACCACAGGGAGTCTAAAATACCTGAGGGAAGTCAGCCAGCGGTGCGGTTAGCCAAGGCAAACCGGCTGGTCCTGATGAATGAAGTCGGCCCCACACAGTTCATACCTGAACTCAGGTGACGTGATGTTTTTATATGCGTTGTGTTTGAATCAAAAGCATGGCCTTCCTCATTTTTATAGTACTCTAGGTGCACATGTAAAACTTTGGTCAGTAGACTATAATTACTACCTCCAAAAAAAACTTTGCTCTTTTAAAATGTAATAAACTTTGTCTTATTAAGAGCACCCTTTGTTTTTCTTACCTTGAGCAGTGTTCTATTTTGACCTTACCTTCTCCCAGTTCAGTCAATTAGAAGCACAATGAGCATCCTGCATTCACTTGTGCGAGTACAGTTCATTTCTCCTGTGCGAGAACAGTTCATTTCCTGCCTTTATTATGACAAGAGCTAAACTCATTTACAGTGGATAAATAGGCGGGGCCCTGGCTACTATTGCTACTCAGTAGGGGGAGACGCGAGGCCCTGGCTACTCAGTAGGGGGAGACGCGAGGCCCTGGCTACTATTGACTCAGTAGGGGGAGACGCGAGGCCCTGGCTACTATTGACTCAGTAGGGGGAGACGCGAGGCCCTGGCTACTATTGACTCAGTAGGGGGAGACGTGAGGCCCGGGCTACTATTGACTCAGTAGGGGGAGACGCGAGGCCCTGGCTACTATTGACTCAGTAGGGGGAGACGCGAGGCCCTGGCTACTATTGACTCAGTAGGGGGAGACGCGAGGCCCGGGCTACTATTGACTCAGTAGGGGGAGACGCGAGGCCCTGGCTACTATTGACTCAGTAGGGGGAGACGCGAGGCCCTGGCTACTATTGACTCAGTAGGGGGAGACGCGAGGCCCTGGCTACTATTGACTCAGTAGGGGGAGACGCGAGGCCCTGGCTACTATTGACTCAGTAGGGGGAGACGCGAGGCCCTGGCTACTATTGACTCAGTAGGGGGAGACGTGAGGCCCTGGCTACTATTGACTCAGTAGGGGAGACGTGAGGCCCTGGCTACTATTGACTCAGTAGGGGGAGACGCGAGGCCCTGGCTACTATTGACTCAGTAGGGGGAGACGCGAGGCCCTGGCTACTATTGACTCAGTAGGGGGAGACGCGAGGCCCTGGCTACTATTGACTCAGTAGGGGGAGACGCGAGGCCCTGGCTACTATTGACTCAGTAGGGGGAGACGCGAGGCCCTGGCTACTATTGACTCAGTAGGGGAGATGTGAGGCCCTGGCTACTATTGACTCAGTAGGGGGAGACGTGAGGCCCTGGCTACTATTGACTCAGTAGGGGGAGATGTGAGGCCCTGGCTACTATTGACTCAGTAGGGGGAGATGTGAGGCCCTGGCTACTATTGACTCAGTAGGGGGAGATGTGAGGCCCTGGCTACTATTGACTCAGTAGGGGGAGATGTGAGGCCCTGGCTACTATTGACTCAGTAGGGGAGACGTGAGGCCCTGGCTACTATTGACTCAGTAGGGGGAGATGTGAGGCCCTGGCTACTATTGACTCAGTAGGGGGAGATGTGAGGCCCTGGCTACTATTGACTCAGTAGGGGAGATGTGAGGCCCTGGCTACTATTGACTCAGTAGGGGGAGATGTGAGGCCCTGGCTACTATTGACTCAGTAGGGGGAGATGGAGGCCCTGGCTACTATTGACTCAGTAGGGGGAGATGTGAGGCCCTGGCTACTATTGACTCAGTAGGGGGAGACGTGAGGCCCTGGCTACTATTGACTCAGTAGGGGGAGATGTGAGGCCCTGGCTACTATTGACTCAGTAGGGGGAGACGTGAGGCCCTGGCTACTATTGACTCAGTAGGGGGAGACGCGAGGACCTGGCTACTATTGACTCAGTAGGGGGAGACGTGAGGCCCTGGCTACTATTGACTCAGTAGGGGGGGAGACGGAGGCCCTGGCTACTATTGACTCAGTAGGGGAGACGTGAGGCCCTGGCTACTATTGACTCAGTAGGGGGAGACGTGAGGCCCTGGCTACTATTGACTCAGTAGGGGGAGACGTGAGGCCCTGGCTACTATTGACTCAGTAGGGGGAGACGTGAGGCCCTGGCTACTATTGACTCAGTAGGGGGAGATGTGAGGCCCTGGCTACTATTGACTCAGTAGGGGGAGATGTGAGGCCCTGGCTACTATTGACTCAGTAGGGGGAGATGTGAGGCCCTGGCTACTATTGACTCAGTAGGGGGAGATGTGAGGCCCTGGCTACTATTGACTCAGTAGGGGGAGATGTGAGGCCCTGGCTACTATTGACTCAGTAGGGGAGATGTGAGGCCCTGGCTACTATTGACTCAGTAGGGGGAGATGTGAGGCCCTGGCTACTATTGACTCAGTAGGGGGAGATGTGAGGCCCTGGCTACTATTGACTCAGTAGGGGAGATGTGAGGCCCTGGCTACTATTGACTCAGTAGGGGGAGATGTGAGGCCCTGGCTACTATTGACTCAGTAGGGGGAGATGTGAGGCCCTGGCTACTATTGACTCAGTAGGGGGAGATGTGAGGACCTGGCTACTATTGACTCAGTAGGGGGAGATGTGAGGCCCTGGCTACTATTGACTCAGTAGGGGGAGATGTGAGGCCCTGGCTACTATTGACTCAGTAGGGGGAGACGTGAGGCCCTGGCTACTATTGACTCAGTAGGGGGAGATGTGAGGCCCTGGCTACTATTGACTCAGTAGGGGGAGATGTGAGGCCCTGGCTACTATTGACTCAGTAGGGGAGATGTGAGGCCCTGGCTACTATTGACTCAGTAGGGGGAGATGTGAGGCCCTGGCTACTATTGACTCAGTAGGGGGAGATGTGAGGCCCTGGCTACTATTGACTCAGTAGGGGGAGATGTGAGGCCCTGGCTACTATTGACTCAGTAGGGGGAGATGTGAGGCCCTGGCTACTATTGACTCAGTAGGGGGAGATGTGAGGCCCTGGCTACTATTGACTCAGTAGGGGGAGATGTGAGGCCCTGGCTACTATTGACTCAGTAGGGGAGATGTGAGGCCCTGGCTACTATTGACTCAGTAGGGGGAGACGTGAGGCCCTGGCTACTATTGACTCAGTAGGGGGAGATGTGAGGCCCTGGCTACTATTGACTCAGTAGGGGGAGATGTGAGGCCCTGGCTACTATTGACTCAGTAGGGGGAGATGTGAGGCCCTGGCTACTATTGACTCAGTAGGGGGAGATGTGAGGCCCTGGCTACTATTGACTCAGTAGGGGGAGATGTGAGGCCCTGGCTACTATTGACTCAGTAGGGGGAGATGTGAGGCCCTGGCTACTATTGACTCAGTAGGGGAGATGTGAGGACCTGGCTACTATTGACTCAGTAGGGGAGATGTGAGGACCTGGCTACTATTGACTCAGTAGGGGGAGATGTGAGGCCCTGGCTACTATTGACTCAGTAGGGGGAGATGTGAGGCCCTGGCTACTATTGACTCAGTAGGGGGAGATGTGAGGCCCTGGCTACTATTGACTCAGTAGGGGAGATGTGAGGCCCTGGCTACTATTGACTCAGTAGGGGGAGATGTGAGGCCCTGGCTACTATTGACTCAGTAGGGGGAGATGTGAGGCCCTGGCTACTATTGACTCAGTAGGGGGAGATGTGAGGCCCTGGCTACTATTGACTCAGTAGGGGGAGATGTGAGGCCCTGGCTACTATTGACTCAGTAGGGGAGATGTGAGGCCCTGGCTACTATTGACTCAGTAGGGGGAGATGTGAGGCCCTGGCTACTATTGACTCAGTAGGGGGAGATGTGAGGCCCTGGCTACTATTGACTCAGTAGGGGGAGATGTGAGGCCCTGGCTACTATTGACTCAGTAGGGGGAGATGTGAGGCCCTGGCTACTATTGACTCAGTAGGGGGAGATGTGAGGCCCTGGCTACTATTGACTCAGTAGGGGGAGATGTGAGGCCCTGGCTACTATTGACTCAGTAGGGGGAGATGTGAGGCCCTGGCTACTATTGACTCAGTAGGGGGAGATGTGAGGCCCTGGCTACTATTGACTCAGTAGGGGGAGATGTGAGGCCCTGGCTACTATTGACTCAGTAGGGGGAGATGTGAGGCCCTACTATTGAGGCCCTGGCTACTATTGACTCAGTAGGGGGAGATGTGAGGCCCTGGCTACTATTGACTCAGTAGGGGAGAGATGTGAGGCCCTGGCTACTATTGACTCAGTAGGGGAGATGTGAGGCCTGGCTACTATTGACTCAGTAGGGGGAGATGTGAGGCCCTGGCTACTATTGACTCAGTAGGGGGAGATGTGAGGCCCTGTAGCCCATTGACTCAGTAGGGGGAGATGTGAGGCCCTGGCTACTATTGATATGAGGTGACTCCCAGCCACCTAAAGGCTTTCTGAGACTAGTAGGGGGAGATGCTTCCCCTGGCTACTATTCACCAGCTTTAATTAGGATGAGGCTAATGATGTAGGTATATGTGAATGGATGAGATCGCCCTGGAACTCAGACCCTTCACCAGGGGGAGATGTGAGGCCCTGGCTACTATTGACTCAGTAGGGGGAGATGTGAGGCCCTGGCTACTATTGACTCAGTAGGGGGAGATGAGGACCTGGCTACTATTGACTCAGTAGGGGGAGATGTGAGGACCTGGCTACTATTGACCCTTCACCAGGGATGAGGACCTGGCCACCTAGGATAGCTTTCTGACCCTGGCTACTAGGGATGAGCTAGGGGAGGATGGCTTCCCCTCAGACCCTTCACCAGGGATGACTCAGTAGGGGGAGATGTGAGGCTTCCCCTCAGACCCTTGACCAGGGGATGAGCAGGGGAGGAGGATACTTCCCCTCAGACCCTTCACCAGGGATGAGGCCCTAGGAGAGGATCAGACTTCCGTCAGACCCTTCACCAGGGATGAGCTAGGGGAGAGGATGGCTTCCCCTCAGACCCTTCACCAGGGATGAGCTAGGAGAGGATGGCTTCCCCTCAGACCCTTCACCTTGAGATAGGAGAGGACCTAGCTTCCCCTCAGACCCTTCACCAGGGATGAGCTGAGAGGATAGCTATCCCCTCAGACCCTTCACCAGGGATGAGCTAGGAGAGGAGCTGTTTCCCCTCAGACCCTTCACCAGGGATGAGCTAGGGAGGAGCTTCAGACCCAGACCAGGGATGACCTAGGGGGAGAGGACCCATACCCTTCACCAGGGATGAAGGAGAGGATACCCTCAGACCCTTCACCAGGGATGAGTAGGAGGGAGAGCTTCCCCTCATACCCTTCACCAGGGATGAGCTAGGAGAGGATAGCTTCCCCCAGACCCTTCACCAGGGATGAGCTAGGAGAGGAGGCCTCCTCAGACCCTTCACCAGGGATGAGCTAGGGGGAGAGGATGGCTTCCCCTCAGACCCTTCACCAGGGGGATGACAGGAGAGGATGGCCCTCAGACCTTCACCAGGGATGAGCTAGGAGAGGATAGCTTCCCCTCAGACCCTTCACCAGGGATGAGCTAGGAGAGGATAGCTAATGTTCCCCTCATACCCTTCACCAGGGATGAGCTAGGAGAGGATAGCTTCCCCTCAGACCCTTCACCAGGGATGAGCTAGGAGAGGATAGCTTCCCCTCATACCCTTCACCAGGGATGAGCTAGGAGAGGATAGCTTCCCCTCAGACCCTTCACCAGGGATGAGCTAGGAGAGGATAGCTTCCCCTCAGACCCTTCACCAGGGATGAGCTAGGAGAGGATGGCTTCCCCTCAGACCCTTCACCAGGGATGAGCTAGGAGAGGATAGCTTCCCCTCAGACCCTTCACCAGGGATGAGCTCAGAGAGGATGGCTTCCCCTCAGACCCTTCACCAGGGATGAGCTAGGAGAGGATGGCTTCCCCTCAGACCCTTCACCAGGGATGAGCTAGGAGAGGATGGCTTCCCCTCAGACCCTTCACCAGGGATGAGCTAGGAGAGGATGGCTTCCCCTCAGACCCTTCACCAGGGATGACCTAGGAGAGGATGGCTTCCCCTCAGACCCTTCACCAGGGATGAGCTAGGAGAGGATAGCTTCCCCTCAGACCCTTCACCAGGGATGAGCTAGGAGAGGATAGCTTCCCCTCAGACCCTTCACCAGGGATGAGCTAGGAGAGGATAGCTTCCCCTCAGACCCTTCACCAGGGATGAGCTAGGAGAGGATAGCTTCCCCTCAGACCCTTCACCAGGGATGAGCTAGGAGAGGATGGCTTCCCCTCAGACCCTTCACCAGGGATGAGCTAGGAGAGGATAGCTTCCCCTCAGACCCTTCACCAGGGATGAGCTAGGAGAGGATAGCTTCCCCTCAGACCCTTCACCAGGGATGAGCTAGGAGAGGATAGCTTCCCTCAGACCCTTCACCAGGGATGAGCTAGGAGAGGATGGCTTCCCCTCAGACCCTTCACCAGGGATGAGCTAGGAGAGGATGGCTTCCCCTCAGACCCTTCACCAGGGATGAGCTAGGAGAGGATGGCTTCCCCTCAGACCCTTCACCAGGGATGAGCTAGGAGAGGGATGGCTTCCCCTCAGACCCTTCACCAGGGATGAGCTAGGAGAGGATGGCTTCCCCTCAGACCCTTCACCAGGGATGAGCTAGGAGAGGATAGCTTCCCCTCAGACCCTTCACCAGGGATGAGCTAGGAGAGGATCGCTTCCCCTCAGACCCTTCACCAGGGATGAGCTAGGAGAGGATGCCTCCCCTCAGACCCTTCACCAGGGATGAGCTAGGAGAGGATGGCTTCCCCTCAGACCCTTCACCAGGGATGAGCTAGGAGAGGAAAGGTTGTTATTTTCCCTTTTTCTCCCACAGACTTCAGAGAGAAAGCGTGTGAATGAGTGTGAGGGGAGAAGAGAAGAGAGAGAGGAGAGAGGCAGAGGCAGCCAGGCAATTCTTTTCTCATTAGAAATTAATTACCACGCTAGCCAGCGTGTGGGCCGGAGTACAGGCGCTAGGCATCCCAGGCGTTACCTCACGGGGAGCACTTGAACCTGTGACCCACCCCTCTGTGGTGGTTGGGGGATGACAGGGGTGCGTGACATAGCCCTGGCCTACAGACACTGCCCCGCCAGGCTGGGAATGCAGTGGCACCGTTGGGGTGTGGGAGCAGGCTTAGGGGGAGTACAGGAGTAGAGATTGGGTCCATTGATTTAAGGCTGAACAGGCTAAGGAGTTCCTACAGAGCTTCCTCATTAAGACTCAAGACTCTTCTATAATAAATAGCACCCCGCTAGCTAATAAAACCTCTAACCATTGTAACCCAGTGTGGGATTATTGTAAGAGGAAATGAAAAAGGCAGAATAGGCTGGGATTATGAAGAGGACACTTTGGACATATTGAACTCTTGCATTGTTAAACTCTGAATATGCTAATAAGTGTGTTTAGGAAGCAGCAAAAATGACGGACACTTGCACAAGCTGTTTATAATTCCAAGAGAATTTTCATTAAGAAAGATCAAACTTCAAGCCTTTTACCAAAGTAACAGACTGGAGGAAATACTCTAAGAATCATTAACTGAGGTGTGTAACTTGCAAACATATGTACAGCAGGTGTCCTGGAAGGTTGATCGACATGCTTACACACTCAGGACTAATTTAGACCACTCTAGTAAATGGAGTATGAAAGCAGCCCTAAAGCAGAAACTATTTAGCTTCCATCCATCCAATAATCCATCTGTGGTTTAGTACAAACCTGAACAAGCCAGGGCCATCAAACACAGTTCAATGTGATTCAGTGGTCAAATGAAAGTGATTTGAGAAAGGCATGAGGGAATTGGCACACAGACACCAGTCAGTGTGAGTCTGGTACGACCGCCTTGTCCTTCCATGATCATAAGGAATAGTCTCCTTCACAGGACATCTCTGATAGTCTGCCAACAGTGGCCTACTTCATGAATCTCACAAAGCCCTGCTTTGAAAATAACAAAAGTAGAGTCGACAAATAATAAAATGTTTGACCACTCATTTACGGACTGCATGAATATATTAACGATGCAGGCTTTGCCTCGGGAGCTCTCGTAAAGGTAATTACCAGCGTGTGGCACTAATGCTCTTCCTCCAACCTTCATGATAGGACACCTTATGGTTGCATGGTAAGAGCTGGCCTGATCCTCCAACTGCCCCCCCATTACCCCAAACTTCCACCCCTCCTCCAATCCAAACCTGTCCCCGTGGTCTTATGACATCTGTCTCTCAGGTCCCAGTCAGTGTTGGAATGCCTCAGCCATTCTGCAGGTGCTCCTGCTGAGTCTCTCCGTCTCCATTGTGTAACTGTGCTGCCTCCTGTCACTAACTGAACTGTCATGTGGATGGGGGAAGAGGCTGGGGTCAGAAGTCAGGCTTAAGGGGCGGCAGGTAGCCTAGTGAGCGTTGGGCCAATAACCGAAAGGTTGCTGGATCGAATCCCAGAGCTGACAAGGTAAAAATCTGTCATTCTGCCCCCGAACAAGTCAGTTAACCCACTCTTCCCCGGTAGGGCGTCATTGTAAATAAGAACTTGTTCTTAACCGACTTACCTAGTTAAATAAAGGTTTAAAAAAAATTTAACATTGAGGGAGTCGGAGGGAGCCGATGCAGCTGATTTCCATCACTCTGAAACAACCTCACCTCTGCAGGCCTTCCCTCCTCCCTGTTCGCTCTCCTCCTCCTCCCTTTAAATAGCAGAGGAAGGTCACATCTGTATTTAGATAGAAAAAATATGTATATCTCTGTTTCCTCTAACTGTGAAATCAGTGCTGTTGAGTTCATGTCGGTGTATTGGTATATCTGTATGGCTTTCATGAAAATGGAAAATATTCAGACTTCTCAGACTAGAATAGTACAGGCCTTTGAGAAAGGAGACTGGTCCGCATTCAGACAACTAGGGTGGCGGTCTTCACTATCCCATCACTCCTTGAGCTCCGGTGCATGACCCCCTGGGAAGTGGAGTATTTTCACGCAGGCTCGAGGCCACCTCAAAGAAAATGCCTTTGAAAACCTCAACATTCCTGTCCCCGAGGGGGCCTCTCACTGTATACAAGAGTCAGTAGAGACTCGTCTCCATAATCTATTAAGAACTCGTTTTCTATTACGGCAATACACAGAGTCAGCACCTCAGCCAAAGCTGTACATTTTATGCACAAGTTAATGTCTTGAGTTACCCAGCCCAATCGCGTTCCATTATCATCAGCTCATTCACATAGCAAAGCTCGAAATCAACCATTTCTATAATAAAGAGGTGCAACTGACCATTTCTAAAGAGGAACTAAAAAGCTAAATAACCTGCCGTGAGTGGTGTTCAGACAGATCTATTCAGCTTAATGACATTGGGCCCAGGCAAGAGTCACTAAAGACGAGCAATTCTTTTACATCATAACAGCGCATTAAATACATTCAGACTGTCATTTGGCCATTTCTGCCACCATTTGTTAGTTTTAGCTGAGCTCAACATTGAAGAGAAACAGGCTAGTGAAAGGTCACTGCAGCCAGTGGTGCCACGTGCCCAAGGGGAGCTCCAGGAGACAACATCCATCCTTGTCCGCATTTACCCACAGAAACACAAGTTAAAATAAACAACCAGGAGGAGTTGCAGGATCACCATGGTAGCAAATTAAATCACAACAAAATCTGGGAGGATCAGGGAGACGTGATGCAGATTTAAAAGGGACAGTGTACCAAAGCTGACAACGTAGACACTGGATTTGGCTGCATCAGCATCTGTAACTCAACAAGTCACATAACCAAAAGCAACTCTTTAAGACCAGTGCTTCCCAACCTGACCGTCAGTGGTCCGCGAGGGTAAATTAATTTGTTTTACATTTTTCCTTCTCTACTAAAAATAACAGCTGGGAGTATTATAAGCAATTTAACATTGCTTCTCACAATGTAAAATGTTTATGAATAATTTCTTACATTCATTGCTAAAATTAACTAAATTTGACCGCCAAGATAACGTTAAAACTTCTTATGGCTGAGGGCAGTATTGAGTAGCTTGGATGAATAAGGTGCCAGGGCAAACTGCCTGCTCCTCAGTCCCAGTTGCTAATATATGCATATTATTAGTACATTTGGATAGAAAATAGTGAAGTTTATAAAACTGTTTGAATGATGTCTGCGTATAACAGAACTCATATGCCAGGCAAAAACCCAAGAAAAAAATCCAAACAGGAAGTGGGAAATCTGAGGTTGGTCGAATTTCAACGCAGCCCCTATTGAAGATAGGAAGTGCAAGATGACCAATATCCCACTAAGGCTTCCACTAGATGTCAACCGTCTTTAGAAACTTGTTTGATGCTTCTCCTGTGAAGGGGGGCTGAATGAGAGAGGAATGAGTCAGAGGTCTGCCAGCAGCCATGAGCTGGTCACGCGCATTCACATGAGAGGTAGCTCCGTTCCTTTGCTTTTCTGAAGACAAAGGAATTCTCCGGTTGGAACATTATTGATGTTAAAAACATCCGAAAGATTGATTCTATACATCGTTTGACTTGTTTCTGGACTGTAACGGAACTTTTTGACATTGTCTGCAACTAGTGAACGCGCTTCGTGAGTTCGGATTTATTTACCAAATGCCCTAACAAAAGTAGGTATTTGGCCATAAATGATGGACATTATCAAACAAATCAAACATTAAATTGTGGAACTGGGATTCCTGGGAGTGCATTCCGATGATCATCATCAAAGGTAAGTGAATATTTATCATGTTATTTCTGAATTCTGTTGACTGCACAATATGGCGGATATATATTTGGCTTGTTGGGTCTCTGAGCGCCGTACTCAGATTATTGCATGGTTTGCTTTTTCCGTAAAGCGTCTTTGAAATCTGACACAGCGGTTGCATTAAGGAGAAGTTCATCTATATTTCCATGTATAACACTTGTATTATCATCAACATTTATAATGAGTATTTCTGTAAATTGATGTGACTCTGCAAAATTACCAGATATTTTTGGAACTACTGAACATAACGCGCCAATGTATACTGAGATTTTTTTTATATAAATATGAACTTTATCGAACAAAACATACATGTATTGTGTAACATGAAGTCCTATGAGTGTCTTCTGATGAAGAACATCAAAAGTTTGTGATTAATTTGATCTCTATTTCTGATTTTTGTGACTCCACTCTTTGGCTGGAAAAATGGCTGTTTTTCTGTGACTTGGCTCTGACCTAACATATTCCTTTGTGGTGCTTACACTGTAAAGCCTATTTGAAATCAGACACTGTGGTGGGATTAACAACAAGATTACCTTTAAAATGGTATAAAATACTTGTATGTTTGAGGAATTTTAATTATGAGATTTGCTGTTTTGAATTTGGCGCCCTGCACTTTCACTGGCTGTTGTCATATCGACCCTGTTAACGGGATCTCAGCCCTAAGAAGTTTTAAAAAATAACAGACTGCACGAATGGTGGTCCTCAAGAGCTTGACAGTGATTTGTTGGTCCCCGGTACAGAAAAGGTTGGGAACCACTGGTCTAGAACTCCACCTCTATAACTGATGTAGTGTGTTCTGGGAGTCCTTAGGGTGCAGATGAACTTTAGTTCAAAATAATACTTAGAACTACACTGCCAAGGCAGTTGACATTACTGGCACCTACATACTTTCTTGCAAAAGTTAAAATAGTTCTACACCCACTTGAGACTAAATGGGTGGCGGTTGAGATGAAATTGTACTACAAAGACTTAACCACTTTACTTGTAAAACAATAAAATAAACTTCTGAAGGAAACCATTGCTACTTCAAAAGGAATGGTTCGGGACCTGCTCGCCAAAATCCCAGAGACTCATTAACAATTTAAAAGACTATAATTAGACATGAAAGCAAGAGGAATTCTCTCCGGTAGTTTATCTGAGAGAGTCAAGAGTTTCTAGCCTCTGGAGTGGGGTCCACATCCGCGTTTGACAAGTCGCTACGTTGAGGCTCAAAGTTCCATGTCTGTGGCTCTCGTAAACTATTTATCGGCACACACACACACACACACACACACACACACGTAGCTCTTTAAGAACAGTTTGAAAGCAACATGCAAAAACCACACAACTACCAATCTCTCTCATTTGACATTCACAGCTGCCTGCAAATCTACAATTTTGTCTCTGCCTAAAAGAGGCTTCTCCTATTAAAAAATTTTAAAAAAAACTGGTAGAATCAAAGTGGTAGAATCAAAGCTTGCCTTTCCCTCCTTTCTGAGGGAGCTATTCTGTTAGTTGACAGTCTTCTAGGGAACTATACCAGATAAATCTCTGCTGATGGCGGTGTCAAAAGCTAAGCTAATTTCTATGCCCACCCTTCTGCTAGACCAGGTAAACTAATCGTTTTTTTAATGCCATGCAACTCTCTGATAAAACAGCTGTTCATCGGAGAACGGGTGGCACGCATACACATACCCACAACCACCACACACCTCTTCATATCTGAAGCTGCCAAAAGCCATAGGCTGGGCACAAGACGATGACAGGGGGTTTATTTTAGCAGCCCTCCCAATCCTCCCTCTGTGACTGACTGCCCCCACACCCCTCCAGCGTAAGAAGTGCTCCTTTGAATGATGTGGGGGGGTACAGAGAGTGTGGGGTGGATTTCAGTCATTCACACTATGTTAAGCCGAGCACCACTGGGTATGACTGGTGTATCAAGAGCAGAGACGAAGACGGAGGTTTCAGAGAAAACAATAAGAGTTCATTTGGTCAGCGAACTAGGTCACTGTGGGGCTGCCCTTGTATTGTTTAGACACAGAGAAGCCAGCAAACCCATTAAAATAATTCTGACAAGCTGGGTCAGTGTTAACTAGGTTCAAATTAGGCTGGCCAAATTGGAGAAAACCCATGCCAATAAAACATCAATGGAGGAGCAAGCTTGATTGTGTTCAAGTGGTCTCATTATTAGTGATTAATTCATTTTGGTGCATGTACCTTTTATGATCTCACTTCCCAAAACCATTCAGGCTAATTCTTCATAACCTGGATGGCATCCAACAAACAGTGGAGGATAAATTCATGTGTGCGTGCTGTGGGTGGAAAGCTCCAGAAGGTATAGTGGAATCAAATGAAGGTTATCAATCATAGTTTCCAGTAGAATATCACAGTCATCCTTAATGTATGTAGAGGCTTCATGCCAAGAATGATATTTACAACCTTAAAAAAAAAGGTATTAAAAGTTCTCCAGAGTTACAATTGATAAGTGTTCAAGTAATGAAACAATTGCCAGGGAGACATTTGTCATTTCGTGTTAACCCTTAATCTTCCTCCGGTGTTCCTTTCACTGTAAAATGGAGAACATAACTGAATTGTAACCATCAAGAAGGCCTACGGTTGCCCTTCAGAAGAGAGATGTTTGTGTAGAGAGAGAACCGAACATATGCTTTAAAAGCATCCAGAACAAAGCAGCATCACACCTCACCATGTTTTTGGAACCACGACTCAACAAAAAGATGGACTCTGGAGTTTATTGTTCATCTTCTAAAGAGAATAGATCTTTGAAACTTCAAGGTCATATTTCCAGGCCTCCTCCTGCACTTGCAGAGTAGAACTCCATGAACAATCCCTGTTTTCCTCATTGTGGAAGAGGGCTCTAAATGGGCTGTGTGTAAAACAGGGCCTAGTTTCTCGTTAGGCCGAGCCTCGTTGACTAGCACAGCTTGCATGTGTCATAATCCTCTGCAGCTGCCACCGTTGGCAGGGGACACCACGACAGGAGCTCGGGCAGAACCCAAAAGTTTGAGGAAATTTGGGGGAAACTGTCCTCGCAGTCCTGCAGAGTTTGCAGAAAGATGCCTTTGGAACAGCCCACAAAGCTTATGAAGTTAGGCATGAACACAGAGTAGAGGGACCAAAAATAAAATCTTGTTGCTAACTGTGGCCACTGCTGGTATCTCATTTTAATGTGCATAACCGCCATTTCCTGCAGTCATCTTGCTGTTGTCGAGTGTGCTTTGTTTACCAAATGGGTCATTGGGATGCATGGCTCCCCTTGTATCTTTATAAACAATGAATGAAATGACAGCATCCATCACGACTGTGGCTACAGTCTTGCATCACACCTAGATTACAGAATGTGAATGAATGGGCTACAAAGGCTAATGCTTGTTATTCCAATAACTTCACTAGATATTTACTATGGTGCTAATGCATGCCCTTCTGAAAGCAGAGCAGGTGGACTGAGTTCTCTCCTGTATCCATCAGACACTGCACCAATACAATCCATAAGCATTTCAATTTCACCCTTAAAGCCTGTGTTTTCAATAGCCAGCCACTGACACAACCCCACATACCTCTGATCCAAAAGCCATAGAAAGATCCACAATTACAGCCACTAGAGAGAATGGTACCTTTTAAGCCAGGCTACGCTGAACCTTAATGCACAGTAACTGATAACAACACAGACATGTCATGTCCTCTCAGAGACCATTAGCTACAATAGCAACACAGAGGCACATAATGTTCTAGCTAGCTTGCCCTGGAGTAATTAGGGCTAAAGTTAGCATTTGGAGCTAAAAGCGATAGCTTGCTCCAAAAGCCTTTGAAGGATTTTGAAAGGCCAACCAGAATCGGAGGAACAACAGGCCTTGGAAAGAAGGGAATAAGTTGGCACCACGCTGGCAGTGGATGATGGAGAACGATGCACTGGCCATGTTTCACTGTGTGCTGTGCCACGGTAGAACGAGACCACCGCTCAGGAAGAGAAACCCTTTCATCTCAGCAGGGGTATAGCAAAGCCATGTCAATGATCTGGTCTGGGCCTGGGAGCAGGGAAAAGTCTGGCTTCTCTCCACACACAACAGCATTCTCCCTCTGTCTCCAACCCACCGGCAGGCCTCACTGCTCATCACCCTAATCAAAAGAGATGACAAGCACTTTGTTGAGTAACACGGAACATTCAGAGTAGAAACAATGCCTTCTGAAGGGGGTTGATTTTGTAGTTTGGCTCTCTTGGAAGAGGGAGGTCAATGCGGACAGACAAAATTGTTGTCTGAGCGCCTAGGTTCCATGGAGCAGGCCTACGAGGTTCCATGGAGCAGGCCTACGAGGTTCCATGGAGCAGGCCTACTAGGTTCCATGGAGCAGGCCTACTAGGTTCCATGGAGCAGGCCTACGAGGTTCCATGGAGCAGGCCTACTAGGTTCCATGGAGCAGGCCTACGAGGTTCCATGGAGCAGGCCTACTATGGAGGAGGTTCCATGGAGCAGGCCTACGAGGTTCCATGGAGCAGGCCTACGAGGTTCCATGGAGCAGGCCTACTAGGTTCCATGCTTGGGAGATATACTGTTTACCAGGGTATTTCGAAATACCGACGGAATGATTTTCAATAGCGTCAAGATCAAGCTTCTTGGTTACAGCAGAGACATTCAATCCCCTCCTGGATCAAGATCCCTGTTGCCTAACTTGTTTTACGCTTCTATATACACATATATACATATATACACATACCGGGGTATACGGTAATACCGTATACCCCGGTATGGCACAGAAAAGGTATGAACATCTGGATACCGCTGAACCCTACTAGGTTACATCAGTACAGTCCGCAGGCGTTCAAGAGCAAGGCGACTGAAGTGATCGAACAATGTAGGTTCCACTGCATGTACTTTCTCTGTGGCGGTGTTGATGAGGGGGGGCTCTGCCATGTCTGCAGTCTGTTCACATTTCTATAGCAACGCTGGCTACACTGTGGGGTAGCTTTCAAAGCATACACACAAATGTCATTCACACAGAACAATGACTGCTGGCAAAAATTATCTTCTATTATTGTAAATCTTGCTTATATGCAACCATTGTTTACAAATACACCCAGTACCAAGAGGGAGTGGACTGGCCTGTGGGCTGTGCTGGGTAATGAATGGCTGTTGTGTTTCTAGGAGTAACCCATCGATGAATCTGAGCCTTTGCTGGCATGTCCCACAGTGAATTAAATCGGGAGGAAATACATGGTGCAACCACGGATGCCCCCAACTATTTATTCATTTTGTTGATGGAGGAAACAATCAACATAGTGACAAAAGCATAGCAATCAGTGAACTATGATAAGCATCCAATCTGACAGTTGGTTGTGTGTAATGTCATCCAATCAGAATGCAATTATCACAATCAAGATTCAATTTAGGTTTTGTTTACAACATCTAATTTGCACATTAGGCAGTTAGCAAAAAAGGGGTAATAGTCTATTTGGATTAATACAGAAGCCACTTGAAAGCAAAGCAGGCAGGCCCAGCTGGTGGTTATATATTCACCCTGCCTTCAAAAAAAGATACCATTGCAGATTAAATGCCATTATCAAGGCATATTGATCTTTCTAGCTTTCTGACAATTACAAATACTGCTGCAGTAGTTATCGTAAATTACCACAATAACCCCTGGATGCCATTTCGCCAGAAGGTTATGTTGACAACAACATACTGAAAATGATCACTGCAAAAAAGTTCACTGCATTGCTAATGTAGCAATTAGCACAGCTAGTGCACAGTCATAGAGTATTTGAATCCATCTACTGATCTTTCCATTCCCAACTCCACTCAAGAGGAGACTGAGCGGCGCCCCCCCCTGGCCACAGGACATTATCAGTATCTTCTAATGAGGGAGGGTGTCATTAGCCAACCAGATGAATCAAACACTTGCCAAAGCGTGCAATTATCCGATTCTCAGTGGAAAGAGGTCATTGGGACTTTATGAGCAATTATAGCCCACAAAAAAATGATCCATAAACTGCGTGAAATATAGGACAGACAGCAGGTGAGGAAGGTCTCTATTGAAATTGATGCTAGTATGACAAGATGATACAGTTGAAGTCGGAAGTTTACATACATTTAGGTTGGAGTCATTAAAACTTGTTTTTCAACCTCTCCACAAATGTCTTGTTAAGAAACTATAGTTTTGGCAAGTCGGTTAAGACATCTACTTTGTGCATGACAAGTAATTGTTCCAACAATTGTTTACAGACAGATTATTTCACTTAAATCACAATTCCAGTGGGTTAGAAGTTGACATACACTAAGTTGACTGTGCCTTTAAACAGCTTGGAAAATTTCAGAAAATGATGTCATGGCTTTAGAGGCTTCTGATAGGCTAATTGATATAATTTGAGTCAATTGGAGGTGTCCCTGTGGATGTATTTCAAGGCCTACCTTCAAACACAGTGCCTCTTTGCTTGACATCATGGGAAAATCAAAAGACATCAGCCAAGACCTCAGAATAAAAATTGTTGTCCTCCACAAGTCTGGTTCATCCTTGGGAGAAATTTCCAAACACCTCAAGCTACCACATTCATCTGTACAAACAATAGTACGCAAGTATAAACACCATGGGACCACGCAGCCGTCATACCAATCAGGAAGGAGACACATTCTGTCTCCTAGAGATGAACATACTTTGGTGCGAAGAGTGCAAATCAATCCCAGAACAGCAGCAAAGGACCTTGTGAAGATGCTGGAGGAAACGGGTACAAAAGTATCTATATCCACAGTTAAACAAGTCCTATATCGACAAAACCTGAAAGGCCGCTCAGCAAGGAAGAAGCCACTGCTCCAAAACCGCCATAAATCCAGACTACGTTTTGCAACTGCACGTGGGGACAAAGATCATACTTTTTGGAGAAATGTCCTCTGGTTTGATGAAACAAAAATACAACTCTTTGGTCATAATGACCATCGTTATGTTTGTAGGAAAAGGGGGAGGCTTGCAAGTCGAAGAACACCATCCTAAACGTGAAACACGGGGGTGGCAGCATCATGTTGTGGGGTGCTTTGCTACAGGAGGGACTGGTGCACTTCACAAAATAGATGGCATCATGAGGTAGGAAATTGTGTGGATATATTGAAGCAACATCTCAAGACATCAGTCTTGGAAGTTAAAGCTTGGTCGCAAATGGGTGTTCCAAATGGCAAAATGGCTTTAGGACAAAGTCAAGGTATTGGAGTGGACATCACAAAGCCCTGACCTCAATCCCATAAAAAATTTGGGGGCAGAACTGAAAAAGCGTGTGTGAGCAAGGAGGCCTACAAACCTGACTCAGTTACACCAGCTCTGTCACAAGGAATGGGCCAAAATTCATCCAACTTATTGTGGGAAGCTTGTGGAAGGCTACCCAAAACGTTTGACCCAAGTTAAACAATTTAAAGGCAATGCTACCAAATACTAATTGAGTGTATGTAAACTTCTGACCCACTGGGAATGTGATGAAATAAATAAAAGCTGAAATAAATCACTATACTATTATTCTGACATTTACTTTCTTAAAATAAAGTGGTGATCCTAACTGACCTAAGACAGGGAATTTTTACTAGGTTTAAAATGTCAGGAATTGTGAAAAACTGAGTGTAAATGTATTTGGCTAAGGTGTATGTAAACTTTCGACTTCAACTGTACATATGAAAAACAGCAAGTGAGGGAGGTCTCTATTGAAACCGATGCCAGTGTGACAAGATGATATATAGGAAAGACAGCAGGTGAGGAAGGTCTCTTTTGAAATCGATGCCAGTGTGACACAACAGTAGGAGTTGGAGGGAAGGCCTCATCCGATCATCTCAAGGGTCATTTGAACAGCCAAAGTCCATTTCCATTTACCAGCAGGTTTTCTATTTAAACCTTTATTTGAAATGAATCATTAATGTAGTGTAGCATGCACAGGCATTGCCTTTATACTAAGGGAACAAAATATATAATAAAATAAATAGTACCAAGTGTTGCATCCATTAAATCCTAGTTCACATAAAGACAATGAAATATTAAAATTCACATACTTTTAAACTCCCATGAACACTGGCAAAATAAATGGAGAAAATGTGGTTCTTAGTGGTTTAGCCCTCAGAAGAGTCCTAGGAGCGTCACAGAAAATGGATGTTGTTTTTAAGTCTCTGCTGCAGGCCTGCAGCCGAGGTGGTCTGAGAGGGGATACAACCCTGGAGAGTGGTTTGTGGGAGCAGAAGGGGGGTTGCCAAATGTTTACACATTTCACCAAGTTATTTGCATTGTCCACGGGGAGACAATTAGCACACAATTCCCTCCCAGCAGGATTATGGAGATAAAATGGAATTTAAATGGATTTTACACTCCTCTGACGGCAGATTAAAGGAGCTGTTTACAAAGACAAACTTTAGGAACTTTAAACCACTATGGGGCGGGGCATAGGATAGAAGCCATGTTGAGGAACTCTACTCCTATGTGTGGGTGAAGATTGAATTCTTTAGTAGGACAAAAAAAAAAGCAACGAGTATGCCCATTCCCAGAGGCAGCTGGAACGGAATGAAGAAACATTAAATCTCCTTTGAGCGAGCACTGCAAATCCACAACTTTTATAAAGACGAGTTCTATCTGCGGCCCTACTCGCAAAATACATGAGACCTCAGAGAAATGTGTTTCGAATAAACAGATATTTTCAGAAAGGGGGACCTCACAATTAGTAATTTGATACTCTCTCCCTGTGTGTAGGTCTCAGTCCAATTCCCTGGAATCAATCAGAGCTCCCAAAGGATACTCCCTGCACCCCTTAATCTCCTGGTTTTATTACTTTCCAGACAGAGTCAGGCCAGTTCCACCCTACCCCCATCTCTCCCTTTTGTACTGATCTCCAGCAAAGCCTATGTTTTTCCCCCACTCCCCTTCACCGCTGCAGAGTGCTTTTCATGCAGGAGAGCCTCTTACATCAGCCTCCTCACACAAGAGAGCACAACAGCCAGCAGAGGCCCGTCTCTCCACTAAGGCTGTTCACCTCACATGCATTATTTTAATGGAGGCGAACCTTTAAAAAAGAGAGCAAGCCTGCACCCCCCCTAAAAAATTTTACTGGATTTGTGGGAAAAATGTCATACTGACTGTTGTATTGCTCAACTGTTTATTATTTTCCAGTCTTCAACATAGACGGCAGAGGGCTTGAAAATAAATACATCGCCGCATCTCTTACAGGGCTATCGGGGGTGTGAATTTGCTAATACCAAGCAAGTGATAAAGGCAACCATCTGCTGTGTGCACTCCAACATGTGCCGTTTGTTTAATATTCATTATAACTATTCAATGTGTCCCAGTCGCTCATACTCCTTGGAATGTATTGGCTATCAGATTCCCTATTATAAAGCAGGAAACACGGGGTCAAGATGTTACCTATGTTGATTATTTCATCAACATTCAGTATGACAATGAAAATCACCCAAACAAACTACTGAAGTTGAAGTCACCACAAACATATGTAGTCTTCACGAGACTGAATTAAAATGTCTTATTGCAGTCGCTACTCCACTGTAGCCAAGTAACAAAACAAGGGTGGGTATAAATAGTGTACTTTCTATCCATCAGACAAACGTGTATTGACGCCCAGGTAATGAGCTGTCTGGCGGACTGATGATGCTAGCTTATTGCTTGACAGTAAACCCAAATGAGAGTCATTAATTTGTGGTTATAGAGCCGGGTTCTTGCCATCCGTTGCAATTAATTACGTGACTGTAATGGTTTTGAGGAGAGAGAGAGAGAGAGAGAGAGAGAGAGAGAGCAAACTGAACCTGTGCTAATGCAATGCAAAGAAATGTCGATTTGAGACAAGACAAATATAAACAGACATATTTCCATACATGTATTGACCCGAGTTTTTAAATCAGTGCATAATAAATAAGTCGGTCAATTATGACCGTAGAAACAAACGTGACGTGGGAAATCCAGACATAATAGCTAAAAAGGTAAAACAAATAAATACAATAAACACTTGAAATGTCTCGAAAACAACCGCATTTCATTTGATTTACCACCTGTATGTTCGTGTTGTGGTCTGAAAAGTACTCCTAACAATCAAATGGTTCAAAAACATTGGCTCCTAGATGACTGATTCAGCTGACTAATTAGCTTGCGTAGCCTGCAGATGTCTAGAAGCTACAAGTCAATGCTCCATGTCGGCTGCTAGTAGTGCAGGACCTAGTAGCCCGAGCTGTTGTTGTACACGCGATACAGAAACACGTTACATTGTAATACCAACAAATTATTAAAAGTAGCCAATTGATTAGCTAATGTAACGCTTACCTTTTTCAGCATGTCTTGACACGGTGGTCGCCGGGTAAAGAAAGGTGAGACAGAGGAGAGAGAGGAGCAACCTTGCTCCCCGCTCCGCCATCACTTTTCAAAAATAAATGTTTGCAGGCTTCAAGAACCCCGGAGAAATCCGTGTTTAAAATCCTCTGCCACCTATTTCCATACACTTCCGAGACAAACGTAGAACTTCAATGTTTCACCTACGAAATGTTTAAAAACATCCGGTACCAGCTACTTTTGAAACTGTCCGGATGAAACATGTAGCTGGCTTGTGAGACCGCCGGTTAGACTGTTTTCTCAACTTGGTGGAGGGGTTGAAGGAAAACTGAAGTCAATCCATTGCTTCAGAGCCAATTCGGTCGAAAAAATGGTGGAATCGACGGTCACACACGAATCCAAGCTATTCCAATTGCAATCAAATGCGTAAAACCTGAGAACGGACAGTTGAAAAGATTGATCAAGGTCCGACTGATCGGAGAAAACGACACCGCAGCCAGCTTCTGCTCGCGAACGGAACGTAATAGCAGCGTGGAAGGGCTGGAATTCTATGTGGGTCCCCGGAAAACAGGGCGTGGAGTCATGCGGAATTCAGGATTGTAGACGTAGGCTATAATGTTGGCAAAATCTAAACTATGGATTGGTGATGGGATCAGTAAACCACTTACATTTTTACCTGTGCAATCTGCAAATGAATTTAGCATATGCATTACATAGCAAATAAAGAAAACGCATATCCAGTGAGTGACAGCAAGTAGTTTACAAAATGGTGAGATTACCTTTCAATAGAATGTCTTAAATGTAGTCTCCATTCAATGTATTCATCTTTGCATTCATCTTTGCATCTTTGCATGTTAGGCTATAAATATGCTTAGATATTATTTAATTGTCAAGTTTTGTTGTAGGCCTTTGTAACATTGCTGAATGGAGTTTTTTATATATATAGGCAATGAAAGGCAACTGTAGAATATTAATTGATTCACTCCCAGCTATAGTAGCATACCACCTTGGTGAATGTAATTGTAGTATTTTCATACAGAGACTTTTTTAACTGTATAAAAATCAATATTCCTGCACCCATGTTATGATGCAAAAGAGTTTCCAGGGGATTTTCAACCCCTTGTCCCCAGGCAATGAATCATCTTAGAGAGAAACACGTGTGTTGTCCTCATAAACCAAGGTTTGTGCACATTCCAAATATTTGCATGATGAGTTCTTCCTGTTGATAAACAAGACAAACATCTATTGCATACATCATCCTAATTGGCCAAGGCATCTAAATACTGTTGTAGCTCTATTTGATGCTGGCAGATTATTTCACATGTTGACTGGATCTCAGGTGATCAGAGATTACAATAATCCTGATAATTAACGTATTGTTAGGACAAGATTAAGCTATTTTAGATTGAGTTTAGACAATACTGCAGCAATATAGTAACATCAGTATGATAATATACTAAACTGGTCATATAAAATATCACAATGACCTCCGTTCTGCATCTATCTCAATATGTATGAGTATTCTGAGTATAGGACCAGTGGTATTGATAGTGTGACCATGGAATATTAGATACGAAGCAGGTGAACATTACTAGGGTTGCTCCTCTGGCCATAGCATCTAACACATAAGGACTTGGGAAAAATGGTGCCTGAAACCAGTCTGACAGTCCCACTCACTAATTTGTTCACTCGTGTATTGAGGAGAACCCAAGCACTCAGAAGTATGGAAGAGCTCCATCCACTGGCTCATGCATTCCATAGCATGTGAATAGAGATGCCAGCAGCACTATACCCACCCCCATTCACATGACCATGCTAACCCCCCTTTAATGCCAGCAGCACTATACCCACCTCCATTCACATGACCATGCAAACCCCCCTTTAATGCCAGCAGCACTATACCCACCTCCATTCACATGACCATGCTAACCCCCTTTAATGCCAGCAGCACTATACCCACCCCATTCACATGACCATGCAAACCCCCCCTTTAATGCCAGCAGCACTATACCCACCCCATTCACATGACCATGCAAACCCCCTTTAATGCCAGCAGCACTATACCCACCCCCATTCACATGACCATGCTAACCCCCTTTAATGCCAGCAGCACTATACCCACCCCCATTCACATGACCATGCTAACCCCCTTTAATGCCAGCAGCACTATACCCACCCCCATTCACATGACCATGCTAACCCCCTTTAATGCCCCCTATTTAATGCCTTTAATGCCAGCACTATACCCACCCCCATTCACATGACCATGCTAACCCCCTTTAATGCCAGCAGCACTATACCCACCCCCATTCACATGACCATGCTAACCCCCTTTAATGCCAGCAGCACTATACCCACCTCCATTCACATGACCATGCTAACCCCCTTTAATGCCAGCAGCACTATACCCACCCCCATTCACATGACCATGCTAACCCCCTTTAATGCCAGCAGCACTATACCCACCCCCATTCACATGACCATGCTAACCCCCCTTTAATGCCAGCAGCACTATACCCACCCCATTCACATGACGCATCTCCCCCTTTAAAGCTTTGAAATTATTGTAGTTTATTTTTATTTTTTTTAAATTTTACATACAGCTTTGCACTGTATTTGAAGCAGAACTGAAATGCCTTCCGATATACAGTATGCAAATGCACTGTTTTTGTTTGTTGATCTAAAATATAAAAATATGTGTGAAAAGTCATTATCAGGTAGCTGTGTTCTGATATCTGTGACCTGTTCAACAGTGCAGGCTGCTGAGGGGAGGACGGCTCATAATAATGGCTGGAACGGCGAGAATGGAATGACATCAAACACATGGAAACCAGTGTTTGATGTATTTGATACCATTCCACTGATTCCCCTGCAGCCTTTACCACAAGCCCGCCCTCCCAAATTAAGGTGCCACCAACCACCTGTGCTGTTATATCACTAGATTAAATTAATATGTGAATAATCCAATTGCAGTTCTGCCTTGGAGCAATGATACACCTCAAAAGCTATGGCTTTAGAATAAAACTCAGCAACGACTTGCAGAATCAACCCTGTGTAACTGTTGGGAGATGCTACAGTCTCATTTCAAGCCGGGCTTCTCCTGCCCTATGAACCATACACTGGAATATATTATGGTTCTCCAGGCCAGCGATGAGACGGAGAGAAATGAAGGCGTCTAGACCTATCCCCATGCTCAATTACCCTCAATATGAGATCTATATTCATGACTTAGAGGTGGCGTCGGGTTTGAAATGTCCAACTAGGAAACCAGAGAGATATCAGGAACGGTTTAAAAAGACGGATGAAATAGAAGAAGCAACAGCATTACCATCACCTTATTAACATGCCATGTGTTGGCTACTATTCATATACGATTTGATGACGTTAACATGTGTGTGTCATTAGAACGGATGCATGTATGATGTAACTGTTGGGTTGAAGGGTTGAAAACACACTGAAGAAAGCATACAACTTCACAGTTTAAGAATTGTCTACACAACGATGCCCTGAAAGATGTTTCTGTTCCAGTTTACTGCACCGAAGAAGGAAAGCGTTAAAAATCAATTTGCACATGAAGGTTAAGGAGGGGCCACATCAATCCTTCCAGATGCTTGGGTTTGTAAACAGCAGCTTGTTGCTTACGGCTCAGGAAGCATTTCCACTCAGATTATAAAGAGGTTATACCTAATCTCTGGCATGTAAGGAGATTTCATTAGGCATATGGAAGCACAGGAGGCTATTTGAACCTGTGTTTCTATATGCTATAGGTCTAAGGGAACTGGCATAGGATTATACCACTAGATTAGGCACTATAGATATACAACTATTGATCTTTGGAGGTTGATAAAGGACTATAATTTGAACCCTTCTGAATCGTTTGGACCATTCTGAACCTTTTTAAAGAGTGGACTGTTACAGGAAGCATATTGACTTTGATGACATGGTTGAGTATTATTGTGCTGTGAATTTTGCACTGTCACTGTCTCAAACAAATCTAGGCCAACAACAAGACAGGGGATTTCATGTGGGAATAGCTATCAAAGATGGTACCAATTACTGTGAAGTATCCTCTGGGCTAACCTAAATCACAGGTTCATATCGACTACCTACACACAAAGAAAGCTCATTATCCACCAATGGTCTGTTGCAGAGACAACAAAAGACCATTCTTCATCCCTAGCTTGCATATTGGAGAACGCTGGAAGACATAATAAAGACAAAAATAAGGATGTTATTCCAATTCCACATTATTCCAGTTCTAACTTTATCCCACAGCAGTGAGACTGGTGTTGATTACATTCATTGGCACCAGAATTAATGCGATCCCAGTCGGAATCAGATCCTATTATTCTGAGTCAGATTAGGTGGTGTGGGGGATTAGGGCACCATGAGTCAGATGGATGTGGTCTCTGGCCTGACGGCGGGTGGTAACATGCTCACTTCCTGTAGAGAACGCGCTATGAGGCATTACCTCATTCACTTGCAAGTGAACACAGTGGGACCAGGTTATAAACTCAAAATAGCTTAGTGGCGATGACAAGGGCTAGTATACTTTATGTGGGTGGATGATGAGTGATTTCCCCTCGAATGTGAGTACATTAAGGGATTATGCACAATCAGTCGTCCCATTGTCTTAGCGATTTACAGTGGGGGTGATATTAATACCATTTCAATTAGCTACAAATGTAAGAGTTCAAGGATTTGTGTGTGTGTGTCTAAGGGGGGGTTGTGCATTCATTGTGCATTCATGTCTCTGTAAGTCTGTCTGTGTTGCGTGGGGGAGTGTGTGTCTAGGGGGGGGTTGTGCATTCATGTCTCTGTATGTCTGTCTGTGTTGCGTGGGGGAGGGTGTGTGTCATACGCTTGGACCTGTAAAACAAGCAGCTGCTGTGTACCTGGCTTCCCACTCAGGGGTAAAGATGGCAGCACATCGCCTCATAGAGCAAACTCACCTGCCAGTGCACAACACATACTTCAGCAGGAACCAGAGTACACCGAGACATCCCATGATACATGTGCTTACACAGGCATATTTTAAAACCTGGCACACCTCACCTCACACATGTCAGCAGTTTCTCGCTTTCTCCCTTCCTTTCTCTCTCCATCTCTCTCTCGTTCTTTTGCTCTCTCTCTTTCACAGCTTTTTTGCAGGTGATAATTATTCTAATTGCTCCTTCTTTGAAGTGCAACGGTCCGTATCAAACAGTGTGCTACTGAAATACTGCAGCATCAAACCTGGGCCAGTGTAAAACCTCACCTCTGGATCCCACAGATGGAGACAGAGCAGAGGACGAGACAGACCTTTAACTGGTACGATCACTCCAGTAAGTCAATTCCATTTGGGTTTGGTCAATTTAGGTAATGATTTGAAATTGAATGTCTGAATTTAATATGAATGATGGCCTCCTGAGTGGTGCAGTGGTCTAAGGCACTTCATCGCAGTGCTCGCTGTGCCACTAGAGTTCCTGGTTCGAGTCCAGGCTCTGTCGCAGCCGGCCGTGACCAGAAGGCCCATGGGGCGGCACACAATTGGCCCAGCATCGTTAGGGGAGGGTTTGGCCGGCAGGGATGTTCCCATCACGCACTAGCAACTCCTGTGGCGCACCAGGCACAATGCACGCTGACACAGTCACCAGGTGTATGGTGTTTCCTCCAACACAACACATTGGTGCAGCTGGCTTTCGGGTTAAACGGGCGTTGTGTCAAGAAGCAGTGCGGCTTGGCTGGGTTGTGTTTTGGAAGATGCACGGCTCTCGACCTTCACCTCTCCCGAGTCCATACGGGAGTTGCAGCAATGAGACAAGTTTGTAACTACCAATTGGATACCACGGATTTGGGGAGAAAAAGGGGTAATAAAAAATAAATACAAAAAAAATAGCCCCATGAATGTTGTTGACCGTGACTCACAACATCTAGTTCTAGGTTGTAGTTCACTTGGCAGAGCATGATGCTTTAACACGCTCGCAACACCAGGGTAGTGGATCCGGGAATAGAACCCACTACTACCCTGGAATTAACAGCGTCATGCTTTACCAACTGAGCTATGAAGGACAATAAATACCATTTAGAACTAGGTGCATGCATGACTGTAAGTCGTTTTGGATAAAAGGGTCTGCTAGGTGGTATATATTATATTATTAAATTGGACAATGGAGGATTACCACAGTCTAGTGGTTTGGTGGCCTGAGACCTTTTCACAACAAGTATGATGCATTTTCCATGCATGTTGTGTAAACTGTTCATCTCTTGAGAATACCTTAAAGATACATTGTATTGCACCTTTCATGGTTTTCCTTCAGGTTTATTTTCAGGTAAACAATGCTTTCAATAGCTGGGGATCAAATAATAAATGCACTCACAGTAAGACACACAGATATTAAACCTGCTTTCATTTCAAAACAGACTTGCAGAACAGAGTTTTGATTTGGTGTGCTGAAGGAGGAGGTCATCCAAGAAACATGTTGTTTACGTTATTTACATTCTGTACACCTTCAATAGAAAATCCTAGTGGCTGAACAGTACAATGCAGCTCTGGATGATACAGGTTGGCAGTAGCTCTGGATGGAGTGAACAGTAGAACAGCTGGAATACAGTCGGACAATGCAGAACAAAGAGCATACAGGAGTGGAATCCTTCCATCACCTGCTGTTAGCGTGTGGATGGTACAAAAGGTAGGAAGTTACAACTCACACTGTTCACCCGCTGTTAGCGTGTGGATGGTACAAAAGGTAGGAAGTTACAACTCACACTGTTCACCCGCTGTTAGCGTGTGGATGGTACAAAAGGTAGGAAGTTAACTTACTGTTCACCCGCTGTTAGCGTGTGGATGGTACAAAAGGTAGGAAGTTACAACTCACACTGTTCACCCGCTGTTAGCGTGTGGATGGTACAAAAGGTAGGAAGTTACAACTCACACTGTTCACCCGCTGTTAGCGTGTGGATGGTACAAAAGGTAGGAAGTTACAACTCACACTGTTCACCCGCTGTTAGCGTGTGGATGGTACAAAAGGTAGGAAGTTACAACTCACACTGTTCACCCGCTGTTAGCGTGTGGATGGTACAAAGGTAGGAAGTTACAACTCACACTGTTCACCCGCTGTTAGCGTGTGGATGGTACAAAAGGTAGGAAGTTACAACTCACACTGTTCACCCGCTGTTAGCGTGTGATGGTACAAAAGGTAGGAAGTTACAACTCACACTGTTCACCCGCTGTTAGCGTGTGGATGGTACAAAAGGTAGGAAGTTACAACTCACACTGTTCACCCGCTGTTAGCGTGTGGATGGTACAAAAGGTGAAGTTACAACTCACACTGTTGATACAGGTTAGCGTGTGGATGGTACAAAAGGTAGGAAGTTACAACTCACACTGTTCACCCGCTGTTAGCGTGTGGATGGTACAAAAGGTAGGAAGTTACAACTCACACTGTTCACCCGCTGTTAGCGTGTGGATGGTACAAAAGGTAGGAAGTTACAACTCACACTGTTCACCCGCTGTTAGCGTGTGGATGGTACAAAAGGTAGGAAGTTACAACTCACACTGTTCACCCGCTGTTAGCGTGTGGATGGTACAAAAGGTAGGAAGTTACAACTCACACTGTTCACCCGCTGTTAGCGTGTGGATGGTACAAAAGGTAGGAAGTTACAACTCACACTGTTCACCCGCTGTTAGCGTGTGGATGGTACAAAAGGTAGGAAGTTACAACTCACACTGTTCACCCGCTGTTAGCGTGTGGATGGTACAAAAGGTAGGAAGTTACAACTCACACTGTTCACCCGCTGTTAGCGTGTGGATGGTACAAAAGGTAGGAAGTTACAACTCACACTGTTCGCCCGCTGTTAGCGTGTGGATGGTACAAAAGGTAGGAAGTTACAACTCACACTGTTCACCCGCTGTTAGCGTGTGGATGGTACAAAAGGTAGGAAGTTACAACTCACACTGTTCACCCGCTGTTAGCGTGTGGATGGTACAAAAGGTAGGAAGTTACAACTCACACTGTTCACCCGCTGTTAGCGTGTGGATGGTACAAAAGGTAGGAAGTTACAACTCACACTGTTCACCCGCAGTTAGCGTGTGGATGGTACAAAAGGTAGGAAGTTACAACTCACACTGTTCACCCGCTGTTAGCGTGTGGATGGTACAAAAGGTAGGAAGTTACAACTCACACTGTTCACCCGCTGTTAGCGTGTGGATGGTACAAAAGGTAGGAAGTTACAATTCACACTGTGAAAGGATTGTGAGTGACAGACGAAGGGCAGGTCCAACTAAAATGTCAATGGCTTGAAATAAAAGGAAATTCAATTCAATTGGCCCCCATTAAACCAACCAGTACACAGCCGCATGTATCCTTTCACCCTCTAAAATGGAGTAGAACTGCATTTGTATAAGTATAGGTATTTCACTGGCAAGAGAGTAGTTAATCTCTGACTCATTTACGAAAGATGGCCACTCCCCTGCACTTCAAAGACCGCTGTTACTTCTCGGCTCGGCAATTCTTGAAGGGAAAAAGGGCATTTAAAGGGAAGATAAGGGTGAGAGGTGTAATTTGTCAAAAATGACATTTCAAAGAGTTTGAGTGGGAACGATAATGCAGTCTTGAAAGTGTTTGTCCCTCTCCACCCTCCTTGCCGTGGAACGCTGTGAAGGCAGGCTTCTTTAACATCCCAGCAGGAGGCTAGCTCTTCCACGAGCTATGCTAACAAACCCGAGCAGCGTGGGCTTCTGGGCTTAAAAAAAACTGGGCTTCAAAACGAATACTCAGTGCTGTTTACATGTTCCAGCCGCTGCACTTCTTTGAATTAGCTACTGAAATATGTTTACGGAGACCAGCTGTGTGGGCCTCTGAATTTATTTCTGTAACGAGCAAATATTAGGAGTCTCTCGGGTGTCCGTGTTGATTCAGTGCAGCACTGTTAAAGCACAGTACAAAATCTGTGAAGCTGTGAAGTTCAAGGGATACAAAGGACAAGTCAACGATTGATAGAAATCGCTTCTGAGACAGTGACCTCATCATAAGGAATAACTTCACAAATTCAAATCCCAATCCAACTGACACATTCTCTTTGTCCTTTGTCCAGATGAGGTGATTTTGAATTCATGACACAAGCCAGGGCTGAATGGATGGGTTTCTATATAGGTTGTAATTAGTAGCAGTTTATATAAGGTAAAATCACTCAAGCGGTTTTCTGGGGGACACATGGAGCCCTCCAACACTAACAGCCTGATCCGTGTGACGACACACTCCCCTTCCTCCTGCTCCCGGCCCCGGCAGCTCTTGTGGTTAAGGGCTTTCTTCCTGCCAGAGGAGGTTGGCTGTTGTTGTTGGAATCACTACGACCACTTAAAGGGGCACTCTCAATCAACAGTGACTGCATTTCCTTAAAGGGACTCGGTGGGGACAGCGAGGGAATATGAAATGAGAAGTAATATGTATTGGTAAACGCCTGGTGCACCTCTCGGCCTCTGAAACAAATCTACAAGACCCAATCACAACCCATTTCTGACAAATACAAAACAGATTGTTTGATTCTGATAGGGGAAGTAAATTCTCTACCACATATGCCTCACTCTCATCCATTCGCCTCTTATCTTCCATTCTGAGGCTGAGAGGGTTTTCCTGGCCACAGGGTTGGACTGTAATGTTTTATCCCTGATGGATGATCATACCTTTCCAACGGGGAGCCGGTCAGCGGGATCTCGTCGACACAATGAGACGAGTCAGAGCACAGCAGAGCAGAGTTGTCCAGACAGACAATGAAATGGAGGCTGACATGTTGCAGTAATGGAGCAGAGAGAGACAGAGAGAGACAGAGAGAGTGAGAGCCAGAGAGAGAGAGAAAATATAAAACAGAGAGCTCCAGGGACAGGGTTAGGGATAATGACTGGGTGAGGGACAGGGTTAGGGATAGAGACAGGGTTAGGGATAATGACTGGGTTAGTGTAATGGATCTCATCCTCCTCTTCTGAGGAGGAGTAGCGAAAAAAATCTGAGGACCAATGCGCAGCATGTCCATAATGTTTAATCAAACACAACAAAACACTGGAACAAAACAATAAACGTGAATAAACGAAACAGTCCCTTGTGGTAACACACACTGACATGGAAGACAAACACCCACAACTCAAAAATGAAACCAGGCTACCAAAGTATGATTCTCAATCAGAGACAATGATTGACAGCTGCTTCTGTTTGAGAACCATACGAGGCCGAACACAGAAATCCCAAATTATAGAAAAACGAACATAGACAACCCACCCAACTCACGCCCTGACCATACTGAAACAAAGACATAATAATGACTGGGTTAGGGATTGAGACAGGGTTAGGGATTGAGACAGGGTTAGGGATTGAGACAGGGTTAGGGTTAGGGATAGGGACAGGGTTAGGGTTAGGGTTAGTGATTGAGACAGGGTTAGGGTTAGTGATTGAGACAGGGTTAGGGTTAGTGATTGAGACAGGGTTAGGGCTAGGGTTAGGGATAGGGACAGGGTTAGGGTTAGGGATTGAGACAGGGTTAGGGCTAGGGTTAGGGATAGGGACAGGGTTAGGGTTAGGGATTGAGACAGGGTTAGGGCTAGGGTTAGGGATAGGGACAGGGTTAGGGTTAGTGATTGAGACAGGGTTAGGGCTAGGGTTAGGGATAGGGACAGGGTTAGGGTTAGTGATTGAGACAGGGTTAGGGCTAGGGTTAGGGATAGGGACAGGGTTAGGGTTAGGGATTGAGACAGGGTTAAGGTTAGTGATTGAGACAGGGTTAGGGCTAGGGTTAGGGATAGGGACAGGGTTAGGGTTAGGGATTGAGACAGGGTTAGGGTTAGTGATTGAGACAGGGTTAGGGCTAGGGTTAGGGATAGGGTTAGGGATAGGTACAGGGTTAGGGTTAGTGATTGAGACAGGGTTAGGGATAGGGTTAGGGATAGGGACAGGGCTAGGGTTAGGGATTGAGACAGGGTTAGGGTTAGTGATTGAGACAGGGTTAGGGCTAGGGTTAGGGATAGGGACAGGGTTAGGGCTAGGGTTAGGGATAGGGACAGGGTTAGGGTTAGGGATTGAGACAGGGTTAGGGTTAGTGATTGAGACAGGGTTAGGGCTAGGGTTAGGGATAGGGACAGGGTTAGGGTTAGGGATTGAGACAGGGTTAAGGTTAGGGACAGGGTTCAGGTTAGGGATTGAGACAGGGTTAGGGCTAGGGTTAGGGATAGGGACAGGGTTAGGGTTAGGGATTGAGACAGGGTTAAGGTTAGGGACAGGGTTCAGGTTAGGGATTGAGACAGGGTTAGGGCTAGGGTTAAGGATAGGGATGAACTGGATCCCTCGGGTCATATGAATCCTGTTCTCCTTTCTTTTTGTTCATGGTCGTCTGTGTAGCCAGTCAAGAGGTCAATGGCCACCCAGTGCCCCAGTGTGTCCCTATGCTACTGCTGTCCCTCAATACATCCCACTGGCTGATCACCTCCTCCAGTCCCCAGGCCTACATGAACATTATGGGTATCGTTCATATGACTGAACCACCCAGAGGTAGACTGTCCATTACCTCAGTGAGAATATCAACCGTTTAGTCCAACGCTGTGTCCAAACCCTTGGAATTAGCCAATGGATCAGTTTAGGAGAACTAAAACCATTCCATATCACACAGAGGTGGAACAACTCAACTCTTTAGCCCCCCTCACAGACGTGGATCATTTAGGCTACACAGCCCAAACAACCTTGCATTGTTCCCAGCCCCATTCAACATGCTACGGCTGGAGTAACATGTCAGGCAGAGAAATGAAGCATTAATCCCCTGTCGTCCATTACAATGCATTACTGCTGGTGTGCTGTCTTTTCTCAAAACGTTATTTATTTCTTGCCCTGTAATTAGGTCCGCCTGCATAAGAAGCCGATTTGTTTACCCTGATGTTATATCTTATTATGTTGAATATGTCCCCCAGGGAATTACAGCATGTATGCAGAGAGAGGCCCCAAGAGGAATTACAGCATGTATGCAGAGAGAAGCCCCAAGAGGAATTACAGCATGTATGCAGAGAGAGGCCCCAAGAGGAATTACTACATGTAGGCAGAGAGAGGCCCCAAGAGGAATTACTGCATGTAGGCAGAGAGAGGCCCCAAGAGGAATTACTGCATATAGGCAGAGAGGCCCCAAGAGGAATTACTACATGTAGGCAGAGAGAGGCCCCAAGAGGAATTACTGCATATAGGCAGAGAGAGGCCCCAAGAGGAATTACAGCATGTATGCAGAGAGAGGCCCCAAGAGGAATTACTACATGTAGGCAGAGAGAGGCCCCAAGAGGAATTACTGCATGTAGGCAGAAAGAGGCCCCAAGAGGAATTACTGCATGTAGGCAGAGAGAGGCCCCAAGAGGAATTACTGCATGTTGGCAGAGAGAGGCCCCAAGAGGAATTACTGCATGTTGGCAGAGAGAGGCCCCAAGAGGAATTACTGCATGTATGCAGAGAGAGGCCCCAAGAGGAATTACTACATGTAGGCAGAGAGAGGCACCAAGAGGTTGTTTTGCAGGTTGTTTTCAGCTTCTGCCGTGATAGGTAGTTCCCGCTTGGTTCTTTTTAAGGTTCCCTCTCTTCATACTACCGGATCCGTCAAGCCTTTGCACGTCACAGTCTTACTCATTTGCATGTACAGTACCTGTGATATTTTAATATACTGCGGGCTTCCAGTCAGAACACCTGAGGGTTGAGTGTATGTAATTGTTTTTAGGTACCCACAAGTTTGCACCTATACTGACATTAATTGGGGACATGGGCTGGGAACCCTGTGAGGTGAGATGGACAGTGTGTACTGTATGACGAGACTGTTGGATATGCCAATTGCCAGAATAGCCCCCAAAGTTTTTCAATGGGATCTCTCCATAGGGGGAGACTGGGCAACCAAAATGTCTGACCTTTTCCAACAGTCTGACTGTGTAATAAAATGAAGGGAGACATAGACACAATGAACAAACAACTGAGGATGCAATATCTGTTGCTGAGAACTTTCCTGCAGAGCAGAAAATGCAAATTTGTAATGTATTTGAGGTTTAATAAGGCTTCTAAAGTTTGCAATTTCCATTTAAAATGTCGGTCTTGATTTGCCCTAACAAAAAATGGATCTACCTCTACAAAAAATGTCTATTAATTATAATGCACATAATTCACATTTCCTGTTGCTGCAGGATTATTTTCCTGTTGTAGCAAACTGGCTCAAATGAAGATCCTTCATCTGTATGTCACTGGAGTCTAATCAATGGAGTCTAGTGTTCATCCACTCCAGGATTATTCCTAGACTTAGAAATGTTAGATCTCAATGACCAACGCCTCACAACCTGTATATACTAGGAGTAGATAGCCATTCAATTGATGCTCACCAGCAGAAGCATCGGGCATGTCTGTGTGAGGTTGTGCCTGCAAAAAGGAGATAGGGTCACTCGGCCTACTCCTCGTGTAAGGAGACAGAAAAAGAAGTCTTAATACCATGCCAGGTTGTGCTTGTCCGTTGTTGAACCACTGGCAGTGTGTAGGCTACAGACAGTGAGACACACGTTTAAATACAGAGGAATCAGTATTGAGTGTTATTCCACTGTCTGCTGAAGTAAGAGCTTCGTCTTTACACGTGTTACAGAGAAGAAGCCAAATGCAGATGAACCAACTGTCTCTGGCACTGACAGCCCCTGCTTGAGATCACACATCCCAGAATGCCGCTGATCGCAGCTTGTCTCGACATGTCTTCTTGTTAACAAAGTAGCGCCTCCGAATCTGCTCCTCCTAACACCTCCTTCACTGGGTCATTATGACTACCGAGGCGAATGCCACCGACGCCCAATCAGAAGGCAGAGCTCAGTGAGCTCATTGCCACAGGCCCCACCAACCGAGCATCATGGGAGGCATTCTTCAATGACTGACATTGAGAGTGCTAACCACGGTGAATATCAATTGTGGGGAGGAACATGGCACCAACGCGTAGCACATCATTATCACATGGCCTGTGAATGAATGAGTTTGGTGTGTGACACTACTCTACACTTGAATCCATGTGTGATTATGCAAATACAGTGCATTTACAGCACCAGCTGCATAGATCAGGTTTTTTTGTCGGTGCTAGAGGCCCACACACTATTAGCGTAGCCTAGCTGCTGTAAGTAACTTACAACAACGGTCTATTCAGGCAGGGTCAGGGTCAGGGCAGGCAGAGGTTCGTACCCAGATCAGAGTCCGACAGGTACAGGACGGCAGGCAGGTTCAGGGTCAGGGCAGGCAGAGGTTCGTAACCAGATCAGAGTCCGACAGGTACAGGACGGCAGGCAGGGTCAGGGTCAGGGCAGGCAGAGGTTCGTAACCAGATCAGAGTCCGACAGGTACAGGACGACAGGCAGGGTCAGGGTCAGGGCAGGCAGAGGTTCGTACCCAGATCAGAGTCCGACAGGTACAGGACGGCAGGCAGGTTCAGGGTCAGGGCAGGCAGAGGTTCGTAACCAGATCAGAGTCCGACAGGTACAGGACGGCAGGCAGGGTCAGGGTCAGGGCAGGCAGAGGTTCGTAACCAGATCAGAGTCCGACAGGTACAGGACGGCAGGCAGGGTCAGGGTCAGGGCAGGCAGAGGTTCGTAACCAGATCAGAGTCCGACAGGTACAGGACGGCAGGCAGGGTCAGGGTCAGGGCAGGCAGAGGTTCTTACCCAGATCAGAGTCCGACAGGTACAGGATGGCAGGCAGGGTCAGGGTCAAGGCAGGCAGAGGTTCGTAACCAGATCAGAGTCCGACAGGTACAGGACGGCAGGCAGGGTCAGGGTCAGGGCAGGCAGAGGTTCGTAACCAGATCAGAGTCCGACAGGTACAGGATGGCAGGCAGGGTCAGGGTCAAGGCAGGCAGAGGTTCGTAACCAGATCAGAGTCCGACAGGTACAGGACGGCAGGCAGGTTCAGGTTCAGGGTAAGGGCAGGCAGAGGTTCGTAACCAGATCAGAGTCCGACAGGTACAGGACGGCAGGCAGGGTCAGGGTCAGGGCAGGCAGAGGTTCGTACCCAGATCAGAGTCCGACAGGTACAGGACGGCAGGCAGGGTCAGGGTCAGGGCAGGCAGAGGTTCGTAACCAGATCAGAGTCCGACAGGTACAGGACGGCAGGCAGGGTCAGGGTCAGGGCAGGCAGAGGTTCGTAACCAGATCAGAGTCCGACAGGTACAGGACGGCAGGCAGGTTCAGGGTCAGGGCAGGCAGAGGTTCGTACCCAGATCAGAGTCCGACAGGTATAGGACGGCAGGCAGGGTCAGGGTCAGGGTCAGGTTCAGGGTCAGGGCGGGCAGAATGGTCAGAACCGGAGGATTAAAAAACAGAAACGAGGGTCAGGGCAGGCAGAGGTTCGTAACCAGATCAGAGTCCGACAGGTACAGGACGGCAGGCAGGTTCAGGGTCAGGGCAGGCAGAGGTTCGTACCCAGATCAGAGTCCGACAGGTATAGGACGGCAGGCAGGGTCAGGGTCAGGTTCAGGGTCAGGGCGGGCAGAATGGTCAGAACCGGAGGATTAAAAAACAGAAACGAGAGATACTGAAAAAAACGCTGGTAAGACAAGATGGCAACAGACCAATAGAAAACGCAGGTATAAGTACTCAGGGGATAATGGGGGGAAATGGCAGACACCTGGTGAGGGGTGGAGACAAACACAAGACAGGTGAAACAGATCAGGGTGTGACATAAACATTGTTTATGCATCTTTTTATTCAGGGAGGAAGTGGTACTCGCTCAGCAAAAAAGCTTGACATCCATTACAGACAGTGTCATGACCCAGATCTGCAGTTGCACTCAGCTGAACTCTATGACGCTGTGGAGTGAGTTTGAGGGGTAAATGTAACACATTGGGATGTAAACTCACTACTCAAGTGTCTCCACTTGAGCTGCCGAATAGCTAGCTTTTCTGTGGTGTGACGAGTAAGAGACTTCCGGAGGGCAGTCACGTTTGTTTTGCAAGGCAGAGGTCCTGGGTTTGAGCCTTGAGTTCCTCTGTACAGTGTCTGTGTTCTTTTGCCCATCTTAATCTTTTATTTTTATTGGCCAGTCTGAGATATGGCTTTTCTTTGCAACTCTGCCTAACAAGCCAGCATCCCGGTCGACTCTTCGCTGTTGACGAGAATGGTGTTTTGCGGTTACTATTTAATGAAGCTGCCAGTTGAGGACCTGTAAGGCGTCTGTTTCTAAAACTAGACACTAATGTACTTGTCCTCATGCTCAGTTGTGCACCGGGGCCTCCCACTGCTCTTTCTATTCTGGTTAGTGCCAGTTTGCGCTGTTCTTCGAAGGGAATAGTACACAGTGTTGTACGGGATCTTCCGTTGCTTGGCAATTTCTCTCATGAAACTGTATTTCTGATTAATTTGATGTTATTTTAATGGACAAAAATTGTGCTTTTCTTTCAAAAACAAGGACATTTCTAAGTGACCCCAAACTTTTGAACGGTAGTGTACGTACGGTCACTGTGGGAACAACGTTGTTGATGCACTTATTAATGAAGCCACTAAGCAAGCAGTGTGAGGTCCATGACATTAGAGCGAGCGTTTACAGAACTCAACACCATCTATGTTTAGCGTTTCTCTTGCTTTTACCACTAAACCCTTAGTAAAGACTGTTACAACCTGGCTCAAGATTGTAACAAACATTGGGAAACCACACACTGAGTAAAGTAATGAAGAAACGGAAATGATTTATTCCTAAATAATGTAAACAATCAGATGAGGCATGAAGGTCCGTATATTAGGTGTCAATTGCCAGACACAACGAAACAACCAAAGGTATGCTTGGAGAGAGGAATCTGAATGGGGAAACAGTGGCTTTATGCCACAGCCAAGCTTCCACAGGTGTGCCCCATCAGCACTGACAACCCTCCCAGCTCTGCCCACCTCTCCTACTCCGCCCACCAATCTCCTGCAGGAAGTAAGCACAGCAAAACCCAGTAGACAGAGCAGGGAAGGGCCGTCACAAGACAGTATAGCCCCCCTTGGTAAGGACAGTATAGTTCACTCTTGGTAAGGACAGTATAGTTCACCCTTGGTAAGGACAGTATAGTTCACCCTTGGTAAGGACAGTATAGTTCACCCTTGGTAAGGACAGTATAGTTCACCCTTGGTAAGGACAGTATAGTTCACCCTTGGTAAGGACAGTATAGTTCAACCTTGGTAAGGACAGTATAGTTCACTCTTGGTAAGGACAGTATAGTTCACCCTTGGTAAGGACAGTATAGTTCACCCTTGGTAAGGACAGTATAGTTCACCCTTGGTAAGGACAGTATAGTTCACCCTTGGTAAGGACAGTATAGTTCACTCTTGGTAAGGACAGTATAGTTCACCCTTGGTAAGGACAGTATAGTTCACCCTTGGTAAGGACAGTATAGTTCACTCTTGGTAAGGACAGTATAGTTCACCCTTGGTAAGGACAGTATAGTTCACCCTTGGTAAGGACAGTATAGTTCCCCCTTGGTAAGGACAGTATAGTTCACCCTTGGTAAGGACAGTATAGTTCACTCTTGGTAAGGACAGTATAGTTCATCCTTGGTAAGGACAGTATAGTTCACCCTTGGTAAGGACAGTATAGTTCCCCCTTGGTAAGGACAGTATAGTTCACTCTTGGTAAGGACAGTATAGTTCACCCTTGGTAAGGACAGTATAGTTCACCCTTGGTAAGGACAGTATAGTTCACCTCGGTAAGGACGGTATAGTTCACTCTCGGTAAGGACAGTATAGTTCCACTTGGTAAGGACAGTATAGTTCACCCTTGGTAAGGACAGTATAGTTCACCCTTGGTAAGGACAGTATAGTTCACTGTTGGTAAGGACAGTATAGTTCCCCTTGGTAAGGACAGTATAGTTCACCCTTGGTAAGGACGGTATAGTTCACTCGGTAAGGACAGTATAGTTCCACTTGGTAAGGACAGTATAGTTCACCCTTGGTAAGGACAGTATAGTTCACCCTTGGTAAGGACAGTATAGTTCACCCTTGGTAAGGACAGTATAGTTCACCCTTGGTAAGGACAGTATAGTTCACCCTTGGTAAGGACAGTATAGTTCACCCTTGGTAAGGACAGTATAGTTCACTCTTGGTAAGGACAGTATAGTTCACCCTTGGTAAGGACAGTATAGTTCACCCTTGGTAAGGACAGTATAGTTCACCCTGGGTAAGGACAGTATAGTTCACCCTTGGTAAGGACAGTATAGTTCACTCTTGGTAAGGACAGTATAGTTCACCCTTGGTAAGGACAGTATAGTTCACCCTTGGTAAGGACAGTATAGTTCACTCTTGGTAAGGACAGTATAGTTCACCCTTGGTAAGGACAGTATAGTTCACCCTTGGTAAGGACAGTATAGTTCCCCCTTGGTAAGGACAGTATAGTTCACCCTTGGTAAGGACAGTATAGTTCACTCTTGGTAAGGACAGTATAGTTCATCCTTGGTAAGGACAGTATAGTTCACCCTTGGTAAGGACAGTATAGTTCACCCTTGGTAAGGACAGTATAGTTCCCCTTGGTAAGGACAGTATAGTTCACTCTTGGTAAGGACAGTATAGTTCACCCTTGGTAAGGACAGTATAGTTCACCCTTGGTAAGGACAGTATAGTTCACCCTCGGTAAGGACGGTATAGTTCACTCTCGGTAAGGACAGTATAGTTCCACTTGGTAAGGACAGTATAGTTCACCCTTGGTAAGGACAGTATAGTTCACCCTTGGTAAGGACAGTATAGTTCACTGTTGGTAAGGACAGTATAGTTCCCCCTTGGTAAGGACAGTATAGTTCACCCTTGGTAAGGACGGTATAGTTCACGGTAAGGACAGTATAGTTCCACTTGGTAAGGACAGTATAGTTCACCCTTGGTAAGGACAGTATAGTTCACCCTTGGTAAGGACAGTATAGTTCACCCTTGGTAAGGACAGTATAGTTCACCCTTGGTAAGGACAGTATAGTTCACCCTTGGTAAGGACAGTATAGTTCACCCTTGGTAAGGACAGTATAGTTCACTGTTGGTAAGGACAGTATAGTTCCCCCTTGGTAAGGACAGTATAGTTCACCCTTGGTAAGGACGGTATAGTTCACTCTCGGTAAGGACAGTATAGTTCCACTTGGTAAGGACAGTATAGTTCACCCTTGGTAAGGACAGTATAGTTCACCCTTGGTAAGGACAGTATAGTTCACCCTTGGTAAGGACAGTATAGTTCACCCTTGGTAAGGACAGTATAGTTCACCCTTGGTAAGGACAGTATAGTTCACTCTTGGTAAGGACAGTATAGTTCACCCTTGGTAAGGACAGTATAGTTCACCCTTGGTAAGGACAGTATAGTTCACCCTGGGTAAGGACAGTATTGTCATGTCTTGTTATGTCTGTTCCTGTCCTTTCTCTTCACTCTGTCTCTCTCTGCTGGTCTTTTTAGGTTACCTTCTCTGTCTCTCATTCTTCAGCTGTTCTACATCTCCCCTAACTAGCTCATTCACTCTTTCCCACCTGTTCTCTCTTCCCCCTCTGATTAGGTCTCTATTTCTCTCTCTGTTCCTGCTACTTTCAGTGTCTGATTCTTGTTTGTGTTTTTGATGCCAGAAGCAAGCTGTCGTCCCGTTTGCTTCCACCTTGTCCTATCCTGTCGGAGTCTGCCTGGCAGGTGCATCCTGCATTATACTAACGTTCTTTTTGTTCCATTGACTACGTTGGAAGAGGATTTATGCCATTCCTGTTTTTCATTAAAGAACTCTGTTTTCTGTTAAAACCGCTTTTGGGTCTTCACTCAAGTACATAACAGAAGAATCAGACCAAGAATGGACCCAGCGGCTCCGGACCCTTTTCACTCCGCCGTCGAGATCCAGGGAGCGATGCTAGGCAGACACGAGGAGGAATTGTCTGCTGCTCGACATGCCGTTGAGACCCTGGCCGTCCAAGTCTCCGACCTCACAAGACAGGTTCACCAACTCCACCTCGATCCACCGCCCACTTCCAGGGTTTCCGAGTCTCCGGAGCCCAGGATCAACAACCCGCCGTGTTACTCTGGGGAGCCCACTGAGTGCCGCTCATTCCTCACTCAGTGTGATGTGGTGATCTCTCTCCAGCCCAACACTTACTCCAGGAGCGCAGCCCGCATCGCCTACGTCATTTCTCTCCTTACCGGACGGGCGCGTGAGTGGGGCACGGCAATCTGGGAGGCGAGGGCTGAGTGTATTAACCAGTATCAGGACTTTAAGGAGGAGATGATACGGGTTTTTGACCGTTCTGTTTTTGGGGAGGAGGCTTCCAGGGCCCTGTCTTCCCTATGTCAGGGGAATCGATCCATAACGGATTATTCTATTGAGTTTCGCACTCTCGCTGCCTCTAGTGACTGGAACGAGCCGGCTTTGCTCGCTCGTTTTCTAGAGGGTCTCCTCGTCGAGGTTAAGGATGAGATCCTCTCCCGGGAGGTTCCTTCCAGTCTGGACTCCTTAATAGCTCTCGCTATTCGCATAGAGCGACGGTTTGATCTTCGTCGCCGAGCTCGTGGAAAGGAGCTCGCGTTCTCCGTTGCTCCCCTCTCCACATCACTGCCACCTGCCGCATCACTGCCACCCTCCTCCGCCGGCTCGGATGCTGAGCCTATGCAGCTGGGGGTATCCGCATCTCGGCCAAGGAGAAGGAACGGAGAATCACCCGCCTCTGTCTCTACTGCGGCTCCGCTGGTCATTTTGTCACCTCATGTCCAGTAAAAGCCAGAGCTCATCAGTAAGAGGAGGGCTACTGGTGAGCGCAACTACTCAGGCCTCTCCTTCTGGATCACGCACTACCTTTCCGGTCCATCTCCGCTGGCCCGGTTCATCTGCTTCCTGCAGTGCCTTGATAGACTCTGGGGCGGAGGGCTGTTTTATGGACGAGACCTGGGCTCGGGAACATGACATTCCTCTCAGACAGTTAGGGGAGCCCACGGCCTTGTTCGCTTTAGATGGTAGTTCTCTCCCCAAGATTCAGCGTGAGACGCTGCCTTTAACCCTCACTGTCTCTGGTAATCATAGCGAAACCATTTCTTTTTTAATTTTTCGTTCACCTTTTACACCTGTTGTTTTGGGTCATCCCTGGCTAGTGCGCCATAACCCTTCTATTAATTGGTCTAGTAATACTATCCTATCCTGGAATGTTTCTTGTCATGTGACCTGTTTAATGTCTGCTATCCCTCCTGTTTCCTCTGTCTCTTCTTCACAGGAGGAGCCTGGCGATTTGACAGGGGTGCCGGAGGAGTATCACGATCTGCGCACGGTGTTCAGTCGTTCCAAGGCCACTTCTCTCCCTCCACACCGGTCGTATGACTGTAGTATTGATCTCCTTCCGGGAACTACTCCCCCGGGGTAGATTATACTCTCTGTCGGCTCCCGAACGTAAGGCTCTCGAGGATTATTTGTCGGTTTCGCTCGACGCCGGTACCATAGTCTCCTCCTCCTCTCCCGCCGGAGTGGGGTTTTTTTTGTTCAGAAGAAGGACGGGTCCCTGCGCCCATGCGTGGATTATCGAGGGCTGAATGACATAACAGTTAAGAATCGTTATCCGCTTCCTCTTATGTCTTCAGCCTTCGAGATCCTGCAGGGAGCCAGGTTTTTCACCAAATTGGACCTTCGTAACGCCTACCATCTCGTGCGCATCAGGGAGGGGGACGAGTGGAAGACGGCGTTTAACACTCCGTTAGGGCACTTTGAATACCGGGTTCTTCCTTTCGGCCTCGTTAACGCTCCAGCTGTCTTTCAGGCACTAGTTAACGACGTCCTGAGAGACATGCTGAACATTTTTGTTTTCGTTTACATGGACGATATCCTGATTTTTTCACCGTCTCTCTCGATTCATGTTCAGCACGTGCGACGCGTCCTCCAGCGCCTTTTGGAGAACTGTCTTTATGTGAAGGCTGAGAAGTGCACTTTTCATGCCGCCTCTGTCCCTTTTCTCGGTTCCGTTATTTCCGCTGAGGGCATTAAGATGGATCCCGCTAAGGTCCAGGCTGTCATTGATTGGCCCGTTCCTAAGTCACGCGTCGAGCTGCAGCGCTTTCTGGGCTTCGCTAATTTCTATCGTCGTTTCATCCGTAATTTCGGTCAGGTGGCAGCTCCCCTCACAGCCCTTACTTCTGTTAAGACGTGCTTTAAGTGGTCCGTTTCCGCCCAGGGAGCTTTTGATCTTCTTAAGAATCGTTTTACATCCGCACCTATTCTTGTTACACCTGACATCTCTAGTCAGTTTGTTGTTGAGGTTGACGCGTCAGAGGTGGGCGTGGGAGCCATTCTTTCTCAGCGCTCTCTCTGACGGCAAGGTCCATCCTTGCGCGTTTTTCTCTCATCGCTTATCGCCGTCAGAACGTAAATATGATGTTGGTAATCGCGAACTGCTCGCCATCCGCTTAGCCCTAGGCGAATGGCGACAGTGGTTGGAGGGGGCGACCGTTCCTTTTGTCGTTTGGACTGACCATAGGAACCTTGAGTACATCCGTTCAGCCAAACGACTTAATGCGCGTCAGGCTCGTTGGGCTCTGTTTTTCGCTCGTTTCGAGTTTGTTATTTCTTATCGTCCGGGCTCAAAAACACCAAGCCTGATGCTTTATCTCGTCTCTTCAGTTCTTCTGAGGTCTCCACCGACCCCGAGGGGATTCTCCTGACGGGCGTGTTGTCGGGTTGACTGTCTGGGGAATTGAGAGGCAGGTAAAGCAAGCACTCGCTCACACTCCGTCGCCGCGAGCTTGTCCTAGGAACCTTCTGTTCGTTCCCGTTCCTACTCGTCCGGCCGTTCTTCAGTGGGCCCACTCTGCCAAGTTAGCCGGCCACCCCGGCGTTCGGGTACGCTCGCTTCCATTCGCCAGCGTTTCTGGTGGCCCACTCGGGAACGTGACGCGCGTCGATTTGTCGCCGCTTGTTCGGTCTGCGCGCAGACTAAATCTGGGAACTCTCCTCCTGCCGGCCGTCTCAGACCGCTTCCCATTCCCTCTCGACCGTGGTCTCACATCGCTTTAGATTTTATCACCGGACTGCCTTCATCAGCGGGGAAGACAGTTATTCTTACGGTTGTCGATAGATTTTCTAAGGCGGCTCATTTCATTCCTCTCGCTAAGCTCCCTTCTGCTAAGGAGACTGCTCAGATCATTATCGAGAATGTTTTCCGAATTCATGGCCTTCCGTCTGACGTCGTTTCCGACAGAGGCCCGCAGTTCACGTCTCAATTTTGGAGGGAGTTTTGCCGTTTGATTGGGGCTTCCGTCAGTCTCTCGTCCGGCTTTCATCCCCAGTCTAACGGTCAAGCCGAACGGGCCAATCAGACTGTTGGTCGCATTTTACGCAGTCTTTCTTTTCGTAACCCTGCGTCTTGGTCAGAACAGCTCCCCTGGGCAGAGTACGCCCACAACTCGCTTCCCTCGTCTGCTACCGGTCTATCTCCTTTTCAGAGTAGCCTCGGGTACCAGCCTCCGCTGTTCTCATCTCAGCTCGCCGAGTCCTGCGTCCCCTCCGCTCAGGCTTTTGTCCAGCGTTGCGAGCGCACCTGGAAGGGGGTCAGGTCGGCACTTTGCCGTAATAGGGCGCAGACTGTGAGGGCCGCTAATAAGCGTAGGACCAAGAGTCCTAGATATTGTTGCGGTCAGAGAGTATGGCTCTCCACTCAGAACCTTCCCCTTAAGACAGCTTCTCGCAAGTTGGCCCCGCGGTTCATTGGTCCGTTCCGTATTTCTCAGGTCATTAATCCTGTCGCAGTGCGACTTCTTCTCCGCGCTATCTTCGTCGCGTTCACCCGGTCTTCCATGTCTCCTGTGTTAAGCCCGTTCTTCGCGCCCCGCTCGTCCCTCCCTCCCCCCATCCTTGTCGAGGGCGCACCCATCTACAGGGTTCGTAAGATTTTGGACATGCGCCCTCGGGGCCGTGGTCATCAGTACCTAGTGGATTGGGAGGGGTACGGTCCTGAGGAGAGGAGTTGGGTTCCCTCTCGGGACGTGCTGGACCGTTCGCTGATCGATGATTTCCTCCGTTGCCGCCAGGTTTCCTCCTCGAGTGCGCCAGGAGGCGCTCGGTGAGTGGGGGGGTACTGTCATGTCTTGTTATGTCTGTTCCTGTCCTTTCTCTTCACTCTGTCTCTCTCTGCTGGTCTTTTTAGGTTACCTTCTCTGTCTCTCATTCTTCAGCTGTTCTACATCTCCCCTAACTAGCTCATTCACTCTTTCCCACCTGTTCTCTCTTCCCCCTCTGATTAGGTCTCTATTTCTCTCTCTGTTCCTGCTACTTTCAGTGTCTGATTCTTGTTTGTGTTTTTGATGCCAGAAGCAAGCTGTCATCCCGTTTGCTTCCACCTTGTCCTATCCTGTCGGAGTCTGCCTGGCAGGTGCATCCTGCATTATACTAACGTTCTTTTTGTTCCATTGACTACGTTGGAAGAGGATTTATGCCATTCCTGTTTTTCATTAAAGAACTCTGTTTTCTGTTAAAACCGCTTTTGGGTCTTCACTCAAGTACATAACAAGTATAGTTCACCCTTGGTAAGGACAGTATAGTTCACTCTTGGTAAGGACAGTATAGTTCACCCTTGGTAAGGACAGTTTAATTCACTCTTGGTAAGGACAGTATAGTTCACCCTTGGTAAGGACAGTATAGTTCACCCTTGGTAAGGACAGTATAGTTCACCCTTGGTAAGGACAGTATAGTTCCCCCTTGGTAAGGACAGTATAGTTCACTCTTGGTAAGGACAGTATAGTTCACCCTTGGTAAGGACAGTATAGTTCACCCTTGGTAAGGACAGTATAGTTCACCCTCGGTAAGGACGGTATAGTTCACTCTCGGTAAGGACAGTATAGTTCCACTTGGTAAGGACAGTATAGTTCACCCTTGGTAAGGACAGTATAGTTCACCCTTGGTAAGGACAGTATAGTTCACTGTTGGTAAGGACAGTATAGTTCCCCCTTGGTAAGGACAGTATAGTTCACCCTTGGTAAGGACGGTATAGTTCACTCTCGGTAAGGACAGTATAGTTCCACTTGGTAAGGACAGTATAGTTCACCCTTGGTAAGGACAGTATAGTTCACCCTTGGTAAGGACAGTATAGTTCACCCTTGGTAAGGACAGTATAGTTCACCCTTGGTAAGGACAGTATAGTTCACCCTTGGTAAGGACAGTATAGTTCACTCTTGGTAAGGACAGTATAGTTCACCCTTGGTAAGGACAGTATAGTTCACCCTTGGTAAGGACAGTATAGTTCACCCTGGGTAAGGACAGTATTGTCATGTCTTGTTATGTCTGTTCCTGTCCTTTCTCTTCACTCTGTCTCTCTCTGCTGGTCTTTTTAGGTTACCTTCTCTGTCTCTCATTCTTCAGCTGTTCTACATCTCCCCTAACTAGCTCATTCACTCTTTCCCACCTGTTCTCTCTTCCCCCTCTGATTAGGTCTCTATTTCTCTCTCTGTTCCTGCTACTTTCAGTGTCTGATTCTTGTTTGTGTTTTTGATGCCAGAAGCAAGCTGTCGTCCCGTTTGCTTCCACCTTGTCCTATCCTGTCGGAGTCTGCCTGGCAGGTGCATCCTGCATTATACTAACGTTCTTTTTGTTCCATTGACTACGTTGGAAGAGGATTTATGCCATTCCTGTTTTTCATTAAAGAACTCTGTTTTCTGTTAAAACCGCTTTTGGGTCTTCACTCAAGTACATAACAGAAGAATCAGACCAAGAATGGACCCAGCGGCTCCGGACCCTTTTCACTCCGCCGTCGAGATCCAGGGAGCGATGCTAGGCAGACACGAGGAGGAATTGTCTGCTGCTCGACATGCTGTTGAGACCCTGGCCGTCCAAGTCTCCGACCTCACAAGACAGGTTCACCAACTCCACCTCGATCCACCGCCCACTTCCAGGGTTTCCGAGTCTCCGGAGCCCAGGATCAACAACCCGCCGTGTTACTCTGGGGAGCCCACTGAGTGCCGCTCATTCCTCACTCAGTGTGATGTGGTGATCTCTCTCCAGCCCAACACTTACTCCAGGAGCGCAGCCCGCATCGCCTACGTCATTTCTCTCCTTACCGGACGGGCGCGTGAGTGGGGCACGGCAATCTGGGAGGCGAGGGCTGAGTGTATTAACCAGTATCAGGACTTTAAGGAGGAGATGATACGGGTTTTTGACCGTTCTGTTTTTGGGGAGGAGGCTTCCAGGGCCCTGTCTTCCCTATGTCAGGGGAATCGATCCATAACGGATTATTCTATTGAGTTTCGCACTCTCGCTGCCTCTAGTGACTGGAACGAGCCGGCTTTGCTCGCTCGTTTTCTAGAGGGTCTCCTCGTCGAGGTTAAGGATGAGATCCTCTCCCGGGAGGTTCCTTCCAGTCTGGACTCCTTAATAGCTCTCGCTATTCGCATAGAGCGACGGTTTGATCTTCGTCGCCGAGCTCGTGGAAAGGAGCTCGCGTTCTCCGTTGCTCCCCTCTCCACATCACTGCCACCTGCCGCATCACTGCCACCCTCCTCCGCCGGCTCGGATGCTGAGTCTATGCAGCTGGGGGTATCCGCATCTCGGCCAAGGAGAAGGAACGGAGAATCACCAATCGCCTCTGTCTCTACTGCGGCTCCGCTGGTCATTTTGTCACCTCATGTCCAGTAAAAGCCAGAGCTCATCAGTAAGAGGAGGGCTACTGGTGAGCGCAACTACTCAGGCCTCTCCTTCTGGATCACGCACTACCTTTCCGGTCCATCTCCGCTGGCCCGGTTCATCTGCTTCCTGCAGTGCCTTGATAGACTCTGGGGCGGAGGGCTGTTTTATGGACGAGACCTGGGCTCGGGAACATGACATTCCTCTCAGACAGTTAGGGGAGCCCACGGCCTTGTTCGCTTTAGATGGTAGTTCTCTCCCCAAGATTCAGCGTGAGACGCTGCCTTTAACCCTCACTGTCTCTGGTAATCATAGCGAAACCATTTCTTTTTTAATTTTTCGTTCACCTTTTACACCTGTTGTTTTGGGTCATCCCTGGCTAGTGCGCCATAACCCTTCTATTAATTGGTCTAGTAATACTATCCTATCCTGGAATGTTTCTTGTCATGTGACCTGTTTAATGTCTGCTATCCCTCCTGTTTCCTCTGTCTCTTCTTCACAGGAGGAGCCTGGCGATTTGACAGGGGTGCCGGAGGAGTATCACGATCTGCGCACGGTGTTCAGTCGTTCCAAGGCCACTTCTCTCCCCTCCACACCGGTCGTATGACTGTAGTATTGATCTCCTTCCGGGAACTACTCCCCCGGGGTAGATTATACTCTCTGTCGGCTCCCGAACGTAAGGCTCTCGAGGATTATTTGTCGGTTTCGCTCGACGCCGGTACCATAGTCTCCTCCTCCTCTCCCGCCGGAGTGGGGTTTTTTTTTGTTCAGAAGAAGGACGGGTCCCTGCGCCCATGCGTGGATTATCGAGGGCTGAATGACATAACAGTTAAGAATCGTTATCCGCTTCCTCTTATGTCTTCAGCCTTCGAGATCCTGCAGGGAGCCAGGTTTTTCACCAAATTGGACCTTCGTAACGCCTACCATCTCGTGCGCATCAGGGAGGGGGACGAGTGGAAGACGGCGTTTAACACTCCGTTAGGGCACTTTGAATACCGGGTTCTTCCTTTCGGCCTCGTTAACGCTCCAGCTGTCTTTCAGGCACTAGTTAACGACGTCCTGAGAGACATGCTGAACATTTTTGTTTTCGTTTACATGGACGATATCCTGATTTTTTCACCGTCTCTCTCGATTCATGTTCAGCACGTGCGACGCGTCCTCCAGCGCCTTTTGGAGAACTGTCTTTATGTGAAGGCTGAGAAGTGCACTTTTCATGCCGCCTCTGTCCCTTTTCTCGGTTCCGTTATTTCCGCTGAGGGCATTAAGATGGATCCCGCTAAGGTCCAGGCTGTCATTGATTGGCCCGTTCCTAAGTCACGCGTCGAGCTGCAGCGCTTTCTGGGCTTCGCTAATTTCTATCGTCGTTTCATCCGTAATTTCGGTCAGGTGGCAGCTCCCCTCACAGCCCTTACTTCTGTTAAGACGTGCTTTAAGTGGTCCGTTTCCGCCCAGGGAGCTTTTGATCTTCTTAAGAATCGTTTTACATCCGCACCTATTCTTGTTACACCTGACATCTCTAGTCAGTTTGTTGTTGAGGTTGACGCGTCAGAGGTGGGCGTGGGAGCCATTCTTTCTCAGCGCTCTCTCTCTGACGGCAAGGTCCATCCTTGCGCGTTTTTCTCATCGCTTATCGCCGTCCAGAACGTAACTATGATGTTGGTAATCGCTGAACTGCTCGCCATCCGCTTAGCCCTAGGCGAATGGCGACAGTGGTTGGAGGGGCGACCGTTCCTTTTGTCGTTTGGACTGACCATAGGAACCTTGAGTACATCCGTTCAGCCAAACGACTTAATGCGCGTCAGGCTCGTTGGGCTCTGTTTTTCGCTCGTTTCGAGTTTGTTATTTCTTATCGTCCGGGCTCAAAAACACCAAGCCTGATGCTTTATCTCGTCTCTTCAGTTCTTCTGAGGTCTCCACCGACCCGAGGGGATTCTCCTGACGGGCGTGTTGTCGAGTTGACTGTCTGGGGCAGGTAAAGCAAGCACTCGCTCACACTCCGTCGCCGCGAGCTTGTCCTAGGAACCTTCTGTTCGTTCCCGTTCCTACTCGTCCGGCCGTTCTTCAGTGGGCCCACTCTGCCAAGTTAGCCGGCCACCCCGAGCGTTCGGGGTACGCTCGCTTCCATTCGCCAGCGTTTCTGGTGGCCCACTCGGGAACGTGACGCGCGTCGATTTGTCGCCGCTTGTTCGGTCTGCGCGCAGACTAAATCTGGGAACTCTCCTCCTGCCGGCCGTCTCAGACCGCTTCCCATTCCCTCTCGACCGTGGTCTCACATCGCTTTAGATTTTATCACCGGACTGCCTTCATCAGCGGGGAAGACAGTTATTCTTACG
>NW_027016720.1:0-5000 GCF_036934945.1 Oncorhynchus masou masou
ACGTGGTCTGCAGATGTGCTGGTCCTGGGCTGGCATGGTTACACGTGGTCTGCAGATGTGCTGGTCCTGGGCTGGCATGGTTACACGTGGTCTGCAGATGTGCTGGTCCTGGGCTGGCATGGTTACACGTGGTCTGCAGATGTGCTGGTCCTGGGCTGGGGGGTTACACACGTGGTCTGCAGATGTGCTGGTCCTGGGCTGGGGGGGTTACACGTGGTCTGCAGATGTGCTGGTCCTGGGCTGGGGGGTTACACGTGGTCTGCAGATGTGCTGGTCCTGGGCTGGGGGGTTACACGGTCTGCAGATGTGCTGGTCCTGGGCTGGGGGGTTACACGTGGTCTGCAGATGTGCTGGTCCTGGGCTGGGGGTTACAGATGGGTTGGGCTGGGGGGGGTTACACGTGGTCTGCAGATGTGCTGGTCCTGGGCTGGGGGGTTACACGTGGTCTGCAGATGTGCTGGTCCTGGGCTGGGGGGGTTACACGTGGTCTGCAGATGTGCTGGTCCTGGGCTGGGGGGGGTTACACGTGGTCTGCAGATGTGAGGCTGGTTGGATGTACTGCAAAATTCTCTAAAACGACATTGGATGAACCTTATGGTAGAGAAACGAACATTCAACAACAGCTCTGGTGGACATTCCTGCATGCCAATTGCACGCTCCCTCAAAACTTGAGGCATTTGTGGCATTGTGTTGTTTGACAAAACTGCATATTTTAGAGTGGACTTTCATTGTCCACCGTGCACCTGTGTAATGATCATGCTGTTTAATCAGCTTCTTGATATGTCACACCTGTCAGGTGGCAAAGGAGAAATGCTCACGAACAGGGAAGTAAACAAATCTGTGCACAAAATTGGAGCAAAATAATATTTTTGTGCATATGGAACATTTCTGGGATCTTTCATTTCAGTATATATTTCAGCTTGTACTCAGAACAGCAAGGTGTCAAAAGCGTTCCACAGGAATGTTGGCCGATGTCGACTCCATTGCTTCCCAGAGTTGTGTCAAGTTGGATGGATGCCCTTTTGGGTGGTGGACCATTCTCGATAAACACGGGAAACTGTTGAGTGTGATAAACCCAGCAGCATTGCAGTTCTTGACACAAACCGGTGCGCCTGGCACCTACTACCATACCCAGTTCAAAGGAACTTTAAAAAATGTATTGCCCATTCACCCTCTAAATGGCGCACATATACAATCCATGTCTCAAATGTCTCAAGGCTTAAAAATCTGTCTTTAACCTGTCTCCTCCCCTTCATCTACACTGATTGAAGTGGATTTAACATGTGACATCAATAAGGGATCATAGCTTTCAGCTGGTCAGTCTATCTCACGGAAAGAGCAGTTGTTCTTAATGTTTCGTACACTCAGTGTATATATTTCAGTTTACTACGTTTATAGACGTCATGCTATTGTATTGTTATTCATTCCTCTGATGCTCTTAGCTAAAAACACAGAAGCCTCGCTTTCTGCTGAGTCATGCCTTCATCCCAAATGGCACCCTAATCCTTATACAGTGCACTACTTTTGACCAGAGCCCTATGGGCCCTTGTCAAAGTAGTGCACTTCATAGGGAATAGGGTGCCATTTGGTACCATGTCTTCTCTGTCCAGACGGATGAAGTAGAGGGATGAAGGGAAGACAGATGAGGGGTAATGAAGAAGAGGAATGATTGCATTTCCGCTTTAGAACAAAGCTTTTAAACTTTTAGCTGATTCAAACTCATCCCTTCTTCCTCTCCTCTGTGTAGAGATGAAGGGAGGAGAGAGATGGATGGATGGATACTGTACAAACACCCATCCCCTACCATGTGGTTGCCAGCAGAGCTCCAGATTTAAACTGATTGATCAAATTTTCATGGTTAATCCTACTTGAAACGTGTGTGTGTGTGTGTGTGTGTGTGTGTGTGTGTGTGTGTGTGTGTGTGTGTGTGTGTGTGTGTGTGTGTGTGTGTGTGTGTGTGTGTGTGTGTGTGTGTGTGTGTGTGTGTGTGTGTGTGTGTGTGTGTGTACGTGTGTGTACGTGTGTGTGTACATGTGTGTGTGTGTGTGTGTGTTTCTAAGCCTTTTCACACCAGTTGGCCTCTGACCTGTTTAACAAGCTGCAGCTCCGCCTCCTGGCCCTGATGATCTCAATCTCACACCGTGTTTGAGGAATTAGTTACACTGACACACACAAACACACAAACAATCTCACACACACACACACAAACAGACAACACACACACTTTTCAGATTACTTTAATAGCAATTAGTCACACCCAAACACACTAAAACAAATAGACAAAGTCTTAATAACCCCCCTCCCTCAGTGAGTGTGAAGTGACTAGGAGTTTGTCAGGAGAGGTGTCATGGTTTAGTTAAAGAGGTCACAGACACTCCAGGACTCAACTCGCCCCTTAAAGCAAAGCAGCACTTGGTAGCCCTTCACACTGCAGACCCTATTACACACACACACACACACACACACACACACACACACACACACAGCTGAAACACACAAACACACACAATCACTGCTTACACACACACACACACAAACAGCTGGAACACACAAACATACACAATCACTGCTCACACACACACACACAAACAGCTGAAACACACACACGATCATATAATTATTTATTTTTATTTGGCCATGCAGTCTGGATGAGAGCATTAGATCAGCGTGTCTGTGTGAGTGTTTGTCAAGCCCTGTCTGAAAGATCACTCCCTTAAACGCTGATGGATCAATTAAACAGTTCCGGAAGGTGTGTTTTTGTCTGTCTGAGAGACCGGGTGTGTGTGAAGTGTGTGGGGTGAGTGGGGTGTGTATTTTTACCATGCATGCTGTGTTGTAACTCTAGGGGCCAGTAAAAGAGAGGCTTGTGAGTTAGGGTTAGTGACACAACCACACACACACCTAAGACACTCTCAGCCTGACCTCTGTACCAGTCTGCTAATATTCTCCTAAATATTTGATCATGTCATTATCTCACCATATTAATGTATATTAAGGCAAATCCTCTGGGCACATTCTTCTCTCTGACTGATACCCTCATCATCTACATCATCCTGATCAATAAGCAGACACTTTACTTTCTCACACACACACACACACACACACACACACACACACACACATACAACCCACTCTCTCACACATACACACTCACACACAGACACACATACAACCCACTCTCTCTCGCTCTCTCTCACAAACAAACACACACACACAACCCACTCTCTCTCTCGCTCTCTCTCTCACACACATACACACATGCACACACACACACAACCCACTCTCTCTCACACACACACACACACACACACACACACACACACACACACACACACACACACACACACAGTCTTGTACAGCTAACCGTGTGGTGACACACAATTCAGTCCCATTCAAAATCCTATTTTCCCTAACACCTAACCCTTAATGTAATTCTAACCCTAACACTAACTCTAACCTCAACTCTTAAACCCCCTAGAAATAGCATTTGACCTCGTGGGGACTAACAAAATGTCCCCAGTTTGTCACATTTTTGTTTGTTTACTATTCTTCTGGTCCCCACAAGAATAGTTAAACACGTCCACACACACAGAGACACAAAGACACACACAGACACACATACACACACGCCCATAACAGTTAAAGGGTTCATGAGAAGAAGATTTAAAGGTCTGCTTTAGCGATGTGTAAGTCTTGTCAGGCACAAAGATTAGACATACTGTACCACATTGGAATGGGCCAAATCTCCTTTTCTATGCCAGATGAGGAAACACACACACACTTAACTTACTCTATGTCACACTGTTAGACAGTCAGTCATTCTCCAAGGGTTACATTCTAACTGGAGATCTGTATACTTTACACACATATGTTTCACCAGCCCACACACAGATTTCTCCCCTCTCCCTTAGATTTTTTACCCTTTCTCTCATCCATGCACTCTCTCTTTATTCTTCTCTCCTCTCTTCATCCCTCTCCTTCTCCTCTTTCTCCACCCTCCCCCTCTCTCTTCTCTCTATCCATCACTGGTTTCTCTCTCCATTTTCTAGCCAACATTTCCTATTGATTTATTGATCTGTGCTGGTTGGAGAGACTCTCCTCTCTTCTCCTCTCATCTTCTCTCCTCTCCCTTCCTCGCCTCTTTTCTCCTCTCATCTCGTGTCCTCTCATCGCCTATTCTCTCCTCTCCTCTTCTCTCTTGTCCTCTCTCCTCTCCCAATTTATTGGGAGATATATCTCTCTCTCTTTCGCTCTCTCTCTCTCTTTGTAAAATAACACTGTCTTGTGTTATTTTACAATCCATTGAATTTGTTGTTTACAGTCAGGGTTAGGGGATAGGGTAGAAGTTCCAAATGTGGTATGGGCTAGCTGCTAAGGAAGAAGTGTCTAGGGGTTAGGGTGAGGCCCTCCTGTCTGGCCACCCCTGTGAGGGTTATTGTATTATGGGACCTGAGAGGTTAGCAGGAATCTCTGGGTTGGTAGAAATAGGATCATTTCTAATGGAGAGAGGGGGAGATAAAGAGGAGGGGAGAGGAGGAGAGAGGGGGAGAGAAAGAGGAGGGGCGAGGAGGAGCGATGGGGAGAGAAAGAGGAGGGGAGAGGAGGAGAGAAGGGGGAGAAAGAGGAGGGGAGAGGAGGAGAGAGGGGGAGAGAAAGAGGAGAGGGGGGGGAGAGAAAGAGGAGGGGAGGGGGGGAGAGAAAGAGGAGAGGAGAAGAAGAGAGGGGTGGACTACTTGGGATTTGTTCCCCTCTGTAAAACTAAGAACTAGCCCTCACAATCTCACGTCAGAATTAGACATGTTTCTCAAACGTCCAATTTTGAAGTTGTTGCAAACGTCAAATTTCAAAGTGTTTAATGTTAAGGTTAGTCATTAACTCCAAATTGTAAGGTTAGGGTTAAGTTTAAGCATTAATATCGAAATCTTAAGGTTAGTCATTAACTCCAAATTGTAAGGTTAGGGTTCAGTTTAAGCATTAACACCGAAATCTTAAGGTTAGGC
>NW_027016720.1:10000-15000 GCF_036934945.1 Oncorhynchus masou masou
CCTCGATCCTGACTAGTCTCCTAGTCCCTGCCGATGAAAATCACCCCCACAGCATGATTCTGCCACCACCATGCTTCTCCGTAGAGATAGTGCCAGGTCTCCTCCAGATGTGACGCTTGGTATTAAGGCCAAAGAGTTCAATCTTGGTTTCATCAGACCAGAGAATCTTGTTTCTCATGGTCTGAGAGTCCTTTAGGTACCTTTTGGCAAACTCCAAGTGGGCTGTCATGTGCCTTTTACTGAGGAGTGGCTTCTGTCTGGCCACTCTACCATAAAGGCCTGATTGGTGGAGTGCTGCAAAGATGGTTGTCTTTCTGGAAGGTTCTCCCATCTCCACAGAGGAACTCTGTGGGTTCTTGGTCACCTGACTGACCAAGGCCCTTCTCTCCCGATTGCTAAGTTTGGCCGGGCTGCCAGCTGTAGGAAGAGTCTTGGTGGTTCCAAACGGTTTCCATTTAAGAATGATAGAGGCCACTGTGTTGTTGGAGACCTTCAATGCTGCAGACATTCTTGATACCCTTCCTCAGATCTGTACCACGACACAATCCTGTCTCGGAGCTCTGTGGACAATTCCTTCAACCTCATGGCTTGGTTTTTCTCTGACATGCACTGTCAACTGTGGGACCTTATATAGACAGGTGTGTCCCTTTCCAAATCATGTCCAATTAATTAACTTTATCACAGGTGATCTACAATGAAGTTGTGGAAACCTCTCAAGGAGGATCAATGGAAACAGGATGTACCTGAGCTAAATTTGGAGTCTCATTGCAAAGGTCTGAATACTTATGTAAATAAGGTATTTCTGTTTAGTTTTTTTATAAATTTGCAAACATTTCTAAAAACGTGAAAAAAAGTATTGAATACATTTTAGAATAAGGCTGTAAGGTAACAAAATGTGGAAAAAGTCAAGGGGTCTGAATACTTTCCAAATGCCATGTATACTGACATATACTGACATATATATACAATCAATTCATATAAGCTGGACAAAACAGTCAAAATAAGTAATAGAGGAGAGAACAGGGACAGTGTTGAGTCAGTGTTGAGTGTCAGTGTTGAGTCAGTGTTGGATCAGTGTTGAGTCAGGGTTGAGAGTCGGGGTTGAGAGTCAGTGTTGAGTCAGTGTTGAGAGTCAATGTTGTGTCAGTGTTGAGAGTCAGTGTTGAGAGTCAGTGTTGATAGCCAGTGTTTTATAGCCAGTACTGAGAGTCAATGTTGAGTCAGTGTTGAGAGCCAGTGATGAGAGCCAGTGTTGAGAGCCGGTGTTGATAGCCACTGTTTTATAGCCAGTGTTGAGAGTCGGTGTTGATAGCCAGTGTTTTATAGCCAGTGTTGAGAGTCAGTGTTGATAGCCAGTAATGAGATTCAGTGTTGAGAGTCAGTGTTTTATAGCCAGTATTGGTTAGTCAGTGTTGAGAGTCAGTGTTGATAGCCAGTATTGGTTAGTCAGTGTTGAGAGTCAGTGTTTTATAGCCAGTATTGGTTAGTCAGTGTTGAGAGTCAGTGTTGATAGCCAGTATTGAGATTCAGTGTTGAGAGTCAGTGTTTTATAGCCAGTATTGGTTAGTCAGTGTTGAGAGTCAGTGTTGATAGCCAGTATTGGTTAGTCAGTGTTGAGAGTCAGTGTTGATAGCCAGTATTGAGATTCAGTGTTGAGAGTCAGTGTTGATAGCCAGTATTGAGATTCAGTGTTGAGAGTCAGTGTTTTATAGCCAGTATTGGTTAGTCAGTGTTGAGAGTCAGTGTTGATAGCCAGTATTGAGATTCAGTGTTGAGAGTCAGTGTTTTATAGCCAGTATTGGTTAGTCAGTGTTGAGAGTCAGTGTTTTATAGCCAGTATTGGTTAGTCAGTGTTGAGAGTCAGTGTTTTATAGCCAGTATTGGTTAGTCAGTGTTGAGAGTCAGTGTTGATAGCCAGTATTGAGATTCAGTGTTGAGAGTCAGTGTTTTATAGCCAGTATTGGTTAGTCAGTGTTGAGAGTCAGTGTTGATAGCCAGTATTGAGATTCAGTGTTGAGAGTCAGTGTTTTATAGCCAGTATTGGTTAGTCAGTGTTGAGAGTCAGTGTTGAGAGTCAGTGTTGATAGCCAGTGTTGAGAGTCAGTGTTGATAGTCAGTGTTGATAGCCAGTATTGGTTAGTCAGTGTTTTATAGCCAGTATTGGTTAGCCAGTGTTGAGAGTCAGTGTTGATAGCCAGTATTGGTTAGCCAGTATTGGTTAGTCAGTGTTGATAGCCAGTATTGGTTAGTCAGTGTTGAGAGTCAGTGTTGATAGCCAGTATTGGTTAGCCAGTATTGGTTAGTCAGTGTTGATAGCCAGTATTGGTTAGCCAGTATTGGTTAGTCAGTGTTGATAGCCAGTATTGGTTAGCCAGTATTGGTTAGTCAGTGTTGATAGCCAGTATTGGTTAGTCAGTGTTGAGAGTCAGTGTTTTATAGCCAGTATTGGTTAGTCAGTGTTGAGAGTCAGTGTTTTATAGCCAGTATTGAGATTCAGTGTTGAGAGTCAGTGTTTTATAGCCAGTATTGAGAGTCAGTGTTAAGAGTCAGTGTTTTATAGCCAGTATTGAGAGTCAGTGTTGAGAGTCAGTGTTTTATAGCCAGTGTTGAGAGTCAGTGTTTTATAGCCAGTATTGGTTAGTCAGTGTTGAGAGTCAGTGTTGAGAGTCAGTGTTTTATAGCCAGTATTGGTTAGTCAGTGTTGAGAGTCAGTGTTGATAGCCAGTATTGGTTAGTCAGTGTTGATAGTCAGTGTTTAGAGTCAGTGTTTTATAGCCAGTATTGGTTAGTCAGTGTTGAGAGTCAGTGTTGAGAGTCAGTGTTTTATAGCCAGTATTGGTTAGTCAGTGTTGAGAGTCAGTGTTGATAGCCAGTATTGGTTAGTCAGTGTTGAGAGTCAGTGTTGATAGCCAGTATTGGTTAGTCAGTGTTGAGAGTCAGTGTTTTATAGCCAGTATTGGTTAGTCAGTGTTGAGAGTCAGTGTTGAGAGTCAGTGTTGATAGCCAGTGTTGAGAGTCAGTGTTGATAGTCAGTGTTGATAGTCAGTGTTGAGAGTCAGTGTTGATAGCCAGTATTTTTTTCCCAAGATGGCGTAGCAGTGCAGACATGGTTTGTTGTCCTCTCGTGTACTTTTGTAGTTTTCATATTTTTTCGTATATATTTCAATTTGCAAAAATCGCTGAAGTTGGAGACTTTTATCTCCCTCACCAACTTCAAACATCTGCTATCTGAGCAGCTAACCGATCGCTGAAGCTGTACATAGTCTATCGGTAAATAGCCCACCCAATTTTACCTACCTCATCCCCATACTGTTTATATTTATGTACTTTTCTGCTCTTTTGCACACCAGTATCTCTACCTGTACATGACCATCTGATGATTTATCACTCCAGTGTTAATCTGCAAAATTGTAATTATTTGCCTACCTCCTCATGCCTTTTGCACACAATGTATATAGACTCTCTTTTTTCTACTGTGTTATTGACTTGTTAATTGTTTACTCCATGTGTAACTCTGTGTTGTCTGTTCACAGTGCTATGCTTTATCTTGGCCAGGTCGCAGTTGTAAATGAGAACTTGTTCTCAACTAGCCTACCTGGTTAAATAAAGGTGAAATAAAATAAAATAAATATTTTCAATCTCTTTTCCATTTTTAAATTAAATATACTTTCCGGTAACCGGCCTCACCCAATGTGACACGGATCCGCAATTTTTTAGACCTTATAGCCAGAACCTCCATCAGAAGCTAGCCATCAGAAGCTAACCAGCTAATTAGCTACTAGCTATTTAGCCATTGTTAGCCACTGCTATCGGCCTTTCCTTCTGCCCCGAAGCTAGCACCAGTTAGCCGCGAGCCATGCGCATCTCCCAGCTAGCAAAAGAAATTACTACAACTACCGTTCACTGTACGTTTGTTTATTCCATGTGTAACTCTGTGTTGTTGTTTGTGTCACACTGCTTTGCTTTATCTTGGCCAGGTTGCAGTTGTAAATCAGAACTTGTTCTCAACTAGCCTACCTGGTTAAATAACGGTGAAAAAAACAAAACATTTTAAAAGAGTCGGTGTTGCGAGTCAGTGTTGAGAGTCAGTGTTGATAGTCAGTGTTGAGAGTCAGTGTTGAGAGTCAGTGTTGAGAGTCAGTGTTGAGAGTCAGTGTTGAGAGTCAGTGTTGATAGTCAGTGTTGAGAGTCAGTGTTGAGAGTCAGTGTTGATAGTCAGTATTGAGAGTCAGTTTTGAGAGCCAGTGTTGATAGCCAGTGTTGATTCCAGTGATAAAAAGCATGGACAGAGAGAGGAGGGGAAGAGAGAGGGGGGAAAAGAGAGAGGGAGGACAGAGAGAGTAGGGACAGAGAGAGGGGGAAGAGAGAGGGGGAGGAAGGACAGAGAGAGAGCTGAGGGTAAGAGAGAGAGGGACAGAGAGAGAGCGGAGGGTAAGAGCGAGGGGAAGAGAGAGAGGACAGAGAGAGAGCGGAGGGTAAGAGAGAGAGGGACAGAGAGAGAGCGGAGGGGAAGAGAGAGGGGAAGAGAGAGAGGGGAAGAGAGAGAGGGAGGACAGAGAGAGAGGAGGGTAAGAGAGAGGGGGACAGAGAGAAGGGGGGAAGAGAGGGGGGCAGAAGGAGAGGGCATAGAAAGGTAGGAGAGAGGGGGACAGAGAGGAGGCTAGGAGAGAGGGAGGAGAGTGGAGGCAGGGTCGTTGAGTGTTGAGGGCCTGTAGTTAGCGTCTGTAGTGATTCTGACTCATTTTGAAGTGAAATGTTTTCCTCTCAGAGCCTCTCTCAGCTAAATGCCCCATCTGGTGCCATCTCACCCTCTACAGGACAGAAATCAATAACAATCATTTCCCTAAGACTCCCTTTCTGACACACACAAGCACACACAGAGGGAGAGAGAGACACACACACAAAGTTGTACGAACACACGAACGAATGGATGCACGCACAAGCATACACACACACATACATATACACACGTGTTACATAGTAATCGAGTGAGGTTATGG
>NW_027016720.1:17500-25443 GCF_036934945.1 Oncorhynchus masou masou
GAGATGGAGAGAGCGAAGGAGAGATGGTTAGAGGAAGGGAGGGAGAGATGGAGAGAGCGAAGGAGAGATGGTTAGAGGAAGGGAGGGAGAGATGGTTAGAGGAAGGGAGGGAGAGATGGAGAGAGCGAAGGAGAGATGGTTAGAGGAAGGGATAGAGAGATGGAGAGAGTGAAGGAGAGATGGTTAGAGGAAGGGAGGGAGAGATGGTTAGAGGAAGGGAGGGAGAGATGGTTAGAGGAAGGGAGGGAGAGATGGTTGCACTGTAAAAAAGCCAAATTACCCAATTGCTTAATCAGCGTAATTCTATGAGTTGACAAGCATTGAAGGTGATTATACTTAAAATATCAAGGCAACCAACTGCAATAGGATTTCTAGTTCAACAAGGTATCACGGTCTGACTTCCGTATTCAACATTTGTCCGCTGGGGGGGTGGGGGGTTGGATAAACGTAACATTTTGACGGTTAAGTTTCGGCATTCATTTCGACTGGTTAATCTAAGGGTTCAGGTTTGCAATAAAGTTATAGCAGAAGATCCTTGATGTCCACTCACCCTAAAATTCTAATTGAGGAAACGTACAAATCAACTTGAGAATGTTTGCTGGTTCAGCAAACTAGAAATTACAGTATATTGCAACTGGTTGCCTTCATATTTTATGTTTGCTGAACATGTTTTTTTTCTGATTGCCTGCAGATCCAACTTTTCTGGACCCCTCTTCCCAAAAGCTAAAGGTCCCGAAGCTTCTTTGCATATGCGGGATTCTCTACTTTACGCACGGTCTCTGATCTACTCGTAGAGAACAGGAGACTCTGGCAAATGGTGTTCCTTTAATCAAGTTAGATCGAAGCTGATTCAATGCCTGCATGATCACATAATGGTAGTATTCTACATAACAGAACCCAATATAATAGCACAGTGTAATGTTACTGTACAACAAAAACACCACCTTCATTTCTTTTTTAGGATAATTGTGCAAATGGTAACATTTTTCTCTCATGTGGCCAAAACCCAACCACACCCTCACAGTCTCACTGCAAAATAAGACATTTATCTACATTTCTCCTAACTTTAAATTTTGAAGTTGCTCCCAACGTCAAATTTAGAAGGTTAATTGTTAAGGTTTGGAATATGGTTAAAACCCGCCAAGTGTGTCCACCACTTGGAATGTCATGACATTACGCCCATCCATCACCCCGTCCACAATGCCGTAGCAAAATCCAAGCCTACTTTATGATAATAGCTCTCACTGTTGCCCCTGGTGGCCGGTATTCATGTAATTTCCAGACGTCCACAGGACATGGATAGACATCCAATTTAGAAGTCACTCTTGAGGGATCTGCCTGAAATTTGTGCTTTGATTGAGATAAAATCCAGGTAGGCTGTGCTACAGTTTATTAAAGGGGAATTTCGCCCTGGCTTTCCCTCGGCATATAGTCGTTACTATATTAACAACACTACGTTTTTATCATAAACATCGCCATTATCCAAACCCCAAGCTAGAACTAGCACATTTTAATTTCACTGGTAGAATAGGGAAGTGTTGACTCCCTGTGTATTTGTCTGCTCATAGTGAACCACAAAGTCTGATACAGCCTGCTAGGTAGAGGGGGCGCGCCCACAAACTTGAATAATGGCAATGTTTACTTCCAACGACCAACACACAGTGACCTCAGAACTAATCTAGGCAAGATGTTTTTGAAAACATTACATTTTCAATAATGTTTGTCACTATGTTCATGAGGTGTTCTGTGCTAATTACAAACAAGCGTGAAAATGCTAGCCTAGCTGGGTAAGTTACAGGCCTGAAAAGCCATCAGCTAAATCACCACCTTTTGGTATATACACTATCAATCAATTTCACCTATGCCTTGGTAGTCACTGCTAGCTACCTTCAGCAGAGTAAACATGCTTGTTCTATCTTTGACTGACATTATCTAACGTAAACTAGCTAATGTTACCAAATAAGAATCTCAATTTGGCAACAATGTAATCCACCCTTGTCTGGAAAACAAAATAGAATTCAGAATTGTTTTTCTCACGAATTGGTCTTTTGACCAATCAGATCAGTTCTGAAAAAGTCTGACATGATTAAGACCAATTAGTGGAAAAATATCAGAATTGGTATGCCTGTGTAAATGCATTCAGTATGGCTGAGCATTTCACAGCATTTCCCAAACTCTGTCCTGGGGACCCCAAGGGGTGCAAGTTTTGGTTTTTGCCCTGGCACTACACAGATGATTCAAATAAATACAAGCTTGATGATTAGTTGATTATTTGAATCAGCTGTGTAGTGCTAGGACAACAACGAAACGTGCACCCCTTGGGGTCCCCAGGACAGAGTTTGGGAAACCCTGGCCTACGACTATGTAGAACAGGAGTCTCCAACCATGTTCCTGGACAGCTACCCTCCTATAGGTTTTTGTTCCAACCCCAGTTGTAACTAACCTGGTTCAGTTTATCAACCAGCTTATTATTAGAATCAGGTGTGCTAGATTAGGGTTGGAGTAAAAACCTATAGGACTGTAGCTCTCCAGGAACAGGGTTGGAGAGCTCTGATGTAGAACCACCATAAAATAAATATGGATATTTTATATCAATCTTCAAAATTTGTCAACCCTTATTGATTCACAGAAGATATTTATATAAGCTGTACATGGCTCTGTAGCATCACACAGATGCTAGACATTCAGATTGACAAATAAACCAACATTCTTTGGATATCTAGAATACAGGAGTGTGCACTATTTAATACTAACTCAAGAGAACTGGGTATTCAACAACAGTTTTATATGGTAAAAGTAACATACAATATTTTTTATGGACTGTGTAGTACAAGTCAATGTGTGTCCAAGTGTGTCTCAGGTGTAGAGACACAAGTGCAAAGAACCGTAGCTACAGATTGTTACACCAGATAATGTGATTTATCCAAAGATTTTTGAAGACATCTTGTCTATTTCACGTCTTCTTTCATTGATCTACACAGGTGGGTGTCCACCACAAACTATGTCATAATGACAGAGACCTGTCTCAGTCAATGAGTGAGAAGATTTTAAATAGACACGATGGCGGCCCACATTTGTTGGATTGCTTAATGGAGCAAAAATATATATTTTCATAACAGAGCATTTTCTCAATTCAAACAGACCCCCTGCAACTGTACACAGATATTTTTGAGGCTCCTGTTTCCCCAAATTGAGGGCGAAGAAGTCATCGATAATGTTGGTCAAAACAACACTGTAGGCTACTTTGAAACAACACTTTATAACTCAAGAAAATCTGAATGCGTATCCCCATGAAACTGATTATCACGTTCTGACCTTAGTTCTTTTATTATGTCTTTGTTTTAGTATGGTCCGGGTGTGAGTTGGGTGGGTTGTCTATGTTCCTTTTCTATGTTTTGGGATTTCTGTGTTTGGCCTGGTATGGTTCTCAATCAGAGGCAGCTGTTTATCGTTGTCCATGATTGAGAACCATACTTAGGTAGCCTGGTTTCACTTTTGAGTTGTGGGTGATTATTTTCCTTGTAAGTGTTTGTTACCACACGGGACTGTTTTGTTTGTTTCACATTGTTATTTTTGTAGGGTTCAGTTTGTCTTATTAAAATGGACTCTTACCACGCTGTAAATTGGGCCGACCTCTCTTACTTCTCATCAGTGGAAGAGGACGAACGTTACACTGATTGAGATCAAACGGTTGGTATGCAGAGGCTGCATGGGCTTTTCTCCAGTAAAAGTTGAAGAATTATCATTCATGACTGACAGTGAGAAATGTGAAGGGAGGTTCTCTATGAGTAGAGCAGAGACCACAGGTCAAGTAGAGAATCCTGCACATGTGCAGAAGCTTCGGGTCCTTTAGCGCTGTCCAGTCAGATCAGCAGCCTCTGCCTCCTCCCTTTATCCCTCCCAGTGTGGAGGGAGGGACTGAGAGAGGGGAGAGCTGGTTAGAGGGAGGGAGGGGTAGGAGGAGGGAAAGATGGGATGGAGGGAGGGGTAGGGAGAAAGGGAGGAGGGACTGAGAGAGAGGGAGGGAGAGCTGGTTAGAGGTGGAGGGATAGATGGGATGGAGGGAGGGGTAGGGAGAAAGGGAGGAGGGACTGAGAGAGAGGGAGAGCTGGTTAGAGGTGGAGGGATAGATGGGATGGAGGGAGGGGTAGGGAGAAAGGGAGGAGGGACTGAGAGGTGGAGGGAGATGGGAGGGAGAGCTGGTTAGAAAGGGAGGAGGGACTGAGAGTGGAGGGATAGATGGGGGATGGAGGAGGGAGGGGTAGGGAGAAAGGGAAGAGGGACTGAGGGAGAGCTGGTTAGAGATGGAGGGATAGATGGGATGGGGGGACGGGTAGGGAGAAAGAGGGTCTATTTTCTGGGAGTGAGACAGACACTTATCCTCTCCTCTCTGTGATGTGATTACTGTAGCCTCTATTATTCATCCTTACCAATACTCAGTCTCTCTCTCCCTTTCTTCATCCCCATTTCCTTACCTCCCTCTGTCTCTCTCTCTTTCTCCCTGTCATTCTCAGTCTCTCCATCCCTCTTCCTCCCTGCCTCTCCCTCTCTCTCTCTCTCCTTCCCTCTCAATGTCTGTCTGTCCATCCCTCCAGTGGAACATCCCTACACATAACCTGAATTAGATTTACCACTACATACTCAAGTGTATGTGGGTGTGTGGTGTTTGTGTGTGTGTGTGTGTGTTTGTGCGTGTGCGCTATGTAAACATGGTTGAACCTCTTCAGAATGCACATACAGATCTACTTCCTACACCACCCCCTCTAGACACACAAACACACACACAGCTGTAATTTATGACAGCAATGGCCGCAGCGTGGCTGCACATTAAGAAGGTGTTATCTGTTGCAATTACTAATCTCTGGCTTTAAGGAACCATTCCACGTATTATATTAAATCGACACATACAAACACACATACACACCTGCCACTCCAGGTATTAAGACATTAACGTGTGTGTGTGTGTGTGTGTGTGTGTGTGTGTGTGTGTGTGTGTGTGTGTGTGTGTGTGTGTGTGTGTGTGTGTGTGTGTGTGTGTGTGTGTGTGTGTGTGTGTGTGTGTGTGTGTGTGTGTGTGTGTGTCAGGTAATCCTGTAAAAGCAGATAGGTGTCACCATTGTAATCCCCTGTTAACAGACACTAGCGGTGTCCTCGCTAAAACCTCTTCCTACTAATCCCTGTTCCCCCTACCTGCACGTACTGACCCCCTGTATCGGCACACACACTTACACACAGCCACACGCACACACTTTTATCTACACACACACCCACACCTGTACATGCACAACACACTCTCTCAAATTGAATAATACAAATCAGACGACCCCATGTTGCAAAACATGTTCACCTACTGATATCATTACTGGACCAGGAAAACCGCCTGCCTGTTTTGATTGAATATGACTGTTAATATTATTGTCCAGAGGACTCTAACCCCTGAGCCCGACCTCTAACCCTGACCCCTCACCCTCTCAGCTGGCCAAACCCTAACCCAGACAGATGGGGTCTGTCCCATGTGTCCCATACACCAGCCCTACCAGTCAACACACACACACTCAACTCTTATTCTCTCTCTCTCCTATCCTCCTCTCTTCTCCTCCTTTCCTCTACCCTTCTCTTCTATCCTTTCCTCTTCTCTACTTTCATCTATTCTCCACCATACACTCACCTCTCCTCTCTTCTCTCCCCCTCTTCTGTCTTCTCTCCTTCTCTTCTCTCCTCCTCTTCTCTCCCCATCTTCTGTCTTCTCTCCTTCTCTTCTCTTCTCTCCTTCTCTTCTCTCCACCTCTCCTGTCTTCTCTTCCCCCTTCTCTCCTCCTCTTCTCTTCCCCTCTTCTGTCTTCTCTCCTTCTCTATTCTTCTCCTCTTCTCTTCTCTCCCCCTCTTCTGTCTTCTCTTCTCTCTTCTCTTCTCTCCTCTTTTCCTCTCCTGTCAATCAACCACAACTAGGTTGTTGTCATATTAGCTGACTGATATGCAGATGTTTTGAAACATGATCTAATAAAATCTCTATCTGCTTCTCACTTTTAAAACACATTGATATCAACAGCATTACATATATAATGTTCTTCAAGACAGCAAGAATAAAACAAAACGTGTTCATATAAAATATATGATTTATAGGCCCACAGTATAATATAGGCTACTGTATCTAGAATGTATTTATCTGTGTTGTTTCTGTACAATTTTTATGTTTTGTATTCTCTGATATGTTAGAAATTCCACTATAGATTATAGGCCTTCTATTTTATAAATCCGTTAGAATTGTCTGAGCCCATTTCAGCAAAGGTCAATTGCTTTCTATGACTGGTTATATTTATAAGAAAACCCCTATAGGCCTGGGCCTAAATGCCCATTCATTTTTTGAATGTTAATTATATAAGGAAGATTTGTTGATAGGCTGCGCATTTACCATAACCTTGTCCTTCACAATAGCATGGATATAGATCATGACAAGGATCCAGATCAACATACACTCGATCTCTCTTTAAATACCCTTGTGTTGTAAATGTTTGGTTCTCAATCTATTTCTAACGTCACCAATAATAAACCATGTTTTGGATAAAACTACGGATCATTCAAATAAAATATTTCAGGGTCCAGCTGAGATGTGGCTCACGTGCTGAGGGCTGACCGACCCCCACTTCCACGTGCCCTCCACCACGGATCGAACCTTTCGATTGAAACTGAAGTAATTTGCATACTGCATACTGATTCCCTCTCTGCCCGGGCCGATCCATAACCGGGCTGCTAGTCAAATGCGCGAGGAGCATTAAAAGCACGGGCAGAGACAGGCGGGAACCGCACGAGGAGCACACGGGACGGACTGACAGGCAGAGGGAAACGGCAGGTTTTATTCCGCCGACCAGGAACCGGAGAGTTTGAGGTTGAAATGGAGGCACGCCCTGTGCTGCTTCTACAGGACGCACGAGGGCAGCTTGACCTGCCTGCACCGGAGCCTGACGGAACACGGGAGAGAGCGAGACACTCCAACTTTTGTTGAATAACTAGACATTACACCGATGTGGAACTACAGTGTTCATCATACCTGTGTGTCATGTTCAGTTGGGCTCAGCGTGGAACGTTCAGCTATAGAAATATACTGTCTAGAATAGACATGCCTTTCAGACATGTAGGAATCATGTCCGCTATTCATGGCATTCTGTCTGCATTTCTTAGTATGTCTGAACTGAACTGGACCATGATGGAGAAAGCTGTGTGTCTATGTGTGTGTTCTGCTGTTGTGTGTTCAGATGTGGTGTGTTCTGATGGGATGTGTATCTAGGGTGTGTTCAGATGTGGTTCAGATGGGGTGTATTCTGCTGCAACACTGTGGTGTGTTCTGATGGGATGTGTATCTGGGGTGTGTTCAGATGTGGTGTGTTCTGATGGGGTGTGTATCTGGGGTGTGTTCAGATGTGGTGTGTATCTGGGGGGTTTGACAGGAAAATGTGTGTAAACTGGGAGGCTCGTAAAAGATGCATGAGGGCATCAGATTCATGTTGTGGTAGGAGATGACAGCCAGGGGTGTGTGTCAGTGTGTGTGTGTCAGTGTGTGTGTGTGTGTGTGTGTGTGTGTGTGTGTGTGTGTGTGTGTGTGTGTGTGTGTGTGTGTGTGTGTGTGTGTGTGTGTGTGTGTGTGTGTGTGTGTGTGTGTGTGTGTGTGTGTGTGTGTGTGTGTGTGTGTGTGTGTCAGATATTGTTTAGTCATAGTCTGTTTGGACCTATTTCATTATGTTATTACCAATTTATTGTTAGGTTTGGCATTCATCCACCAGTTGATATCTACATTCAGGGTTAAAAGAGCTAGGGGCATTAGTAGACTTCAATGACAACACATTTTAACCCGATATTAATATGAAGGATTGTGTTACAAATGTAAACTAGATTTATATAAATTGATATTTTAACTCTAGTAACTGTAGTAATTGTAGTTGTCATCG
>NW_027016721.1:0-6067 GCF_036934945.1 Oncorhynchus masou masou
TTGTGTAGTCCCTCTGTTATAGAAAGGTACTGAAACATCAGCAGCAAATACACGGAGGAGAACTGATGAAGATTTGCTCTCAGACCACCAGCCATGGGGGATCCAATGGCAGATAGACAATCAAAAATAGCAGTTAAAGTGTCCAGGAAGGGGCCTCCCGGGTGGCGCAGTGATCTAGGGCACTGCATTGCAGAGACTCTGGGTTCACGCCCAGGTTCTGTCACAGCCGGCTGCGACCGGGAGGTCCATGGGGATACACACAATTGGTCGTCCGGATTAGGGAGGGCTTGGCCGGTGGGGATATCCTTGTCTCATCGCGCACTAGCAACTCCTGTGGCGGCGCACTGCATGGTCGCCAGGTGCACGGTGTTTCCCCTGACACATCGGTGCTTCTGGGTTGGATGCATGCTGTGTAAAGAAGCAGTGAGGCTTGGTTGGGTTGTGTTTCAGAGGACGCATGCCTTTTGACCTTTGTCTCTCCCGAGCCCATACGGGAGTTGTAGCGATGAGACAATTGGATACCATGGAAATGGGGGTGAAAAAGTAATACAGTGCCTTGCGAAAGTATTCGGCCCCCTTGAACTTTGCGACCTTTTGCCACATTTCAGGCTTCAAACATAAAGATATAAAACTGTATTTTTTTGTGAAGAATCCAATAGCATGTGATTACACACAGGTGGATTGTATTGTGGATTGTATTTATCATCATTAGTCATTTAGGTCAACATTGGATCATTCAGAGATCTTCAATGAACTTCTGGAGAGAGTTTGCTGCACTTAAAGTAAAGGGGCTGAATAATTTTGCACGCCCAATTTTTCAGTTTTTGATTTGTTAAAAAAGTTTGAAATATCCAATAAATGTCGTTCCACTTCATGATTGTGTCCCACTTGTTGTTGATTCTTCACAAACAAATACAGTTTTATATCTTTATGTTTGAAGCCTGAAATGTGGTAAAAGGTCGCAAAGTTCAAGGGGGCCGAATACTTTCGCAAGGCACTGTAATAATAAATTACATTTTTTTAAAGTGTCCAGGACTGCATTTATGGACCGGAGCTGGCATGCCCAGCGATTGTTTGAGAGCTGTACAATTTCAGCTGATGCTATTGGACTGAGCTTCTTTTAACTTGTGGTGGTTAACTAGGGATTCACTGAAAAACAAACATACATTCTCCAAGAAACTGAAAAACTCAGCAGGCTCCAGAATAGCCCTGCAAGTATGACACAAAACCAAATTAAGCTCATGAGCTCAGCAATGTACATAAATTGCCTCCAGATGCTTGCACATCTCCTTTGGACCCACTCATGACAGCAGCACCATCATAGGTCTGTGCAACGCACTTTAGGCCTGCTACCCCGCTCATTTGGAGCAGCTGTTGCCACTCATTTGCTATTGATTGGGCATCAAATGACTTGATTTCTACTAGTGCATTTGATGGAGATACGTCGCATTTGATGGAGTATTGTACCTTTGCAGGATCTGGATCTGTTTGTTGTTCCTCTCTCTCTGGATCTGTTTGTTGTTCCTCCCTCTCTGGATCTGGTTGTTGTTCTTCTCTCTCTGGATCTGTTTGTTGTCCCTCCCTCTCTGGATCTGTTTGTTGTTCTTCTCTCTCTGGATCTGTTTGTTGTCCCTCCCTCTCTGGATCTGTTTGTTGTTCTTCTCTCTCTGGATCTGTTTGTTGTCCCTCCCTCTCTGGATCTGTTTGTTGTTTCTCCCTGTCTGGGTCTGTTTGTTGCTCCTCTCTCTCTGGATCTGTTTGTTGTTCCTCACTCTCTGGATCTTTTTGTTTTTCCTCTCTCTCTGGATCTGTTTTGCTGTCCTCCTCTCTGGATCTGTTTGTTGTTCCTCTCTCTCTGGATCTGTTTGTTGTCCCTCCCTGTCTGGATCTGTTTGTTGTCCCTCCCTCTCTGGATCTGTTTGTTGTTCCTCTCTCTCTGGATCTGTTTGTTGTTCTTCTCTCTCTGGATCTGTTTGTTGTCCCTCCCACTCTGGATCTGTTTGTTGCTCCTCTCTCTCTGGATCTGTTTGTTGTTCCTCCCTGTCTGTATCTGTTTGTTGTCCCTCCCTGTCTGGATCTGTTTGTTGTCCCTCCCTCTCTGGATATGTTTGTTGTTCCTCTCTCTCTGGATCTGTTTGTTGTTCCTCCCTCTCTGGATCTGTTTGTTGTTCCTCTCTCTCTGGATCTGTTTGTTGTTCTTATCTCTCTGGATCTGTTTGTTGTCCCTCCCTCTCTGGATCTGTTTGTTGTTCCTCTCTCTCTGGATCTGTTTGTTGTCCCTCCCTGACTGGATATGTTTGTTGTTCCTCCCTCTCTGGATCTGTTTGTTGTTCTTATCTCTCTGGATCTGTTTGTTGTCCCTCCCTCTCTGGATCTGTTTGTTGTTCCTCTCTCTCTGGATCTGTTTGTTGTCCCTCCCTCTCTGGATCTGTTTGTTGCTCCTCTCTCTATGGATCTGTTTGTTGTCCCTCCCTCTCTGGATCTGTTTGTTGCTCCTCTCTCTCTGGATCTTTTTGTTGTTCCTCTCTCTCTGGATCTTTTTGTTGTTCTTCTCTCTCTGGATCTGTTTGTTGTTCTTATCTCTCTGGATCTGTTTGTTGTCCCTCCCTCTCTGGATCTGTTTGTTCCTCCCTGTCTGTATCTGTTTGTTGTTCCTCTCTCTCTGGATCTGTTTGTTGTCCCTCTCCGTCTGGATCTGTTTGTTGTTCCTCTCACTCTCTGGATCTGTTTGTTGTTCTTATCTCTCTGGATCTGTTTGTTGTCCCTCCCTCTCTGGATCTGTTTGTTTGTCCTCCTCTCTGATCTGTTTGCTGTTCTTATCTCTCTGGATCTGTTTGCTGTCCCTCCCTCTCTGACGGTTTGCTGTTCCTCCCTCTCTGTATCTGTTTGTTGTTCCTCTCTCTGGATCTGTTGTTGTCCTCTCTGTCTGGATCTGTTTGTTGTTCCTCTCACTCTCTGGATCTGTTTGTTGTTCCTCTCTCTCTGGATCTGTTTGTTGTCCCTCCGTGTCTGGATCTGTTTGTTGTCCCTCCCTCTCTGGATCTGTTTGTTGTTCCTCTCCCTCTGGATCTGTTTGTTGTTCTTCTCTCTCTGGATCTGTTTGTTGTCCATTCATCTCTGGATCTGTTTGTTGCTCCTCTCTCTCTGGATCTGTTTGTTGTCCCTCCCTCTTTGGATCTGTTTGTTGTTCCTCTCTCTCTGGATCTGTTTGTTGTTCCTCCCTGTCTTGATCTGTTTGTTGTCCCTCTCTCTCTGGATCTGTTTGTTGTCCCTCCCTCTCTGGATCTGTTTGTTGTTCCTCTCTCTCTGGATCTGTTTGTTGTCCCTCCCTCTCTGGATCTGTTTGTTGTTCCTCTCTCTCTGGATCTGTTTGTTGTCCCTCCCTGACTGGATCTGTTTGTTGTTCCTCCATCTCTGGATCTGTTTGTTGTTCTTATCTCTCTGGATCTGTTTGTTGTCCCTACCTCTCTGGATCTGTTTGTTGTTCCTCTCACTCTCTGGATCTGTTTGTTGTCCCTCCCTCTCTGGATCTGTTTGTTGTTCCTCCCTGTCTGGATCTGTTTGTTGTCCCTCTCTCTCTGGATCTGTTTGTTGTCCCTCCCTGTCTGGATCTGTTTGTTGTTCCTCTCTCTGGATCTGTTTGTTGTTCTTCTCCCTCTGGATCTGTTTGTTGTCCCTCCCTCTCTGGATCTGTTTGTTGCTCCTCTCTCTCTGGATCTGTTTGTTGTTCCTCCCTGTCTGTATCTGTTTGTTGTTCCTCTCTCTCTGGATCTGTTTGTTGTTCCTCTCTCTCTGGATCTGTTTGTTGTCCCTCTCTCTCTGGATCTGTTTGTTGTTCCTCCCTCTCTGGATCTTTTTGTTGTTCCTCTCTCTCTGGATCTTTTTGTTGCTCCTCTCTCTATGGATCTGTTTGTTGTCCCTCCCTCTCTGGATCTGTTTGTTGCTCCTCTCTCTCTGGATCTGTTTGTTGCTCCTCTATCTCTGGATCTTTTTGTTGTTCCTCTCTCTCTGGATCTTTTTGTTGTTCTTCTCTCTCTGGATCTGTTTGTTGTTCTTATCTCTCTGGATCTGTTTGTTGTCCCTCCCTCTCTGGATCTGTTTGTTGTTCCTCCCTGTCTGTATCTGTTTGTTGTTCCTCTCTCTCTGGATCTGTTTGTTGTCCCTCTCCGTCTGGATCTGTTTGTTGTTCCTCTCACTCTCTGGATCTGTTTGTTGTTCTTATCTCTCTGGATCTGTTTGTTGTCCCTCCCTCTCTGGATCTGTTTGTTTGTCCTCCCTCTCTGGATCTGTTTGTTGTTCTTATCTCTCTGGATCTGTTTGTTGTCCCTCCCTCTCTGGATTTGTTTGTTGTTCCTCCCTCTCTGTATCTGTTTGTTGTTCCTCTCTCTGGATCTGTTTGTTGTCCCTCTCTGTCTGGATCTGTTTGTTGTTCCTCTCACTCTCTGGATCTGTTTGTTGTTCCTCTCTCTCTGGATCTGTTTGTTGTCCCTCCGTGTCTGGATCTGTTTGTTGTCCCTCCCTCTCTGGATCTGTTTGTTGTTCCTCTCCCTCTGGATCTGTTTGTTGTTCTTCTCTCTCTGGATCTGTTTGTTGTCCATTCATCTCTGGATCTGTTTGTTGCTCCTCTCTCTCTGGATCTGTTTGTTGTCCCTCCCTCTTTGGATCTGTTTGTTGTTCCTCTCTCTCTGGATCTGTTTGTTGTTCCTCCCTGTCTTGATCTGTTTGTTGTCCCTCTCTCTCTGGATCTGTTTGTTGTCCCTCCCTCTCTGGATCTGTTTGTTGTTCCTCTCTCTCTGGATCTGTTTGTTGTCCCTCCCTCTCTGGATCTGTTTGTTGTTCCTCTCTCTCTGGATCTGTTTGTTGTCCCTCCCTGACTGGATCTGTTTGTTGTTCCTCCATCTCTGGATCTGTTTGTTGTTCTTATCTCTCTGGATCTGTTTGTTGTCCCTACCTCTCTGGATCTGTTTGTTGTTCCTCTCACTCTCTGGATCTGTTTGTTGTCCCTCCCTCTCTGGATCTGTTTGTTGTTCCTCTCTCTGGATCTGTTTGTTGTCCCTCCCTGTCTGGATCTGTTTGTTGTTCCTCCCTGTCTGGATCTGTTTGTTGTTCCTCTCTCTGGATCTGTTTGTTGTTCTTCTCCCTCTGGATCTGTTTGTTGTCCCTCCCTCTCTGGATCTGTTTGTTGCTCCTCTCTCTGGATCTGTTTGTTGTTCCTCCCTGTCTGTATCTGTTTGTTGTTCCTCTCTCTCTGGATCTGTTTGTTGTTCCTCTCTCTCTGGATCTGTTTGTTGTCCCTCTCTCTCTGGATCTGTTTGTTGTTCCTCCCTCTCTGGATCTTTTTGTTGTTCCTCTCTCTCTGGATCTTTTTGTTGCTCCTCTCTCTATGGATCTGTTTGTTGTCCCTCCTCTCTGGATCTGTTTGTTGCTCCTCTCTCTCTGGATCTTTTTGTTGTTCCTCTCTCTCTGGATCTTTTTGTTGTTCTTCTCTCTCTGGATCTGTTTGTTGTTCTTATCTCTCTGGATCTGTTTGTTGTCCCTCCCTCTCTGGATCTGTTTGTTGTTCCTCCCTGTCTGTATCTGTTTGTTGTTCCTCTCTCTCTGGATCTGTTTGTTGTCCCTCTCCGTCTGGATCTGTTTGTTGTTCCTCTCACTCTCTGGATCTGTTTGTTGTTCTTATCTCTCTGGATCTGTTTGTTGTCCCTCCCTCTCTGGATCTGTTTGTTGTTCCTCCCTGTCTGTATCTGTTTGTTGTTCCTCTCTCTCTGGATCTGTTTGTTGTCCCTCTCTGTCTGGATCTGTTTGTTGTTCCTCTCACTCTCTGGATCTGTTTGTTGTTCCTCTCTCTCTGGATCTGTTTGTTGTCCCTCCGTGTCTGGATCTGTTTGTTGTCCCTCCCTCTCTGGATCTGTTTGTTGTTCCTCTCCCTCTGGATCTGTTTGTTGTTCTTCTCTCTCTGGATCTGTTTGTTGTCCCTTCCTCTCTGGATCTGTTTGTTGCTCCTCTCTCTCTGGATCTGTTTGTTGTCCCTCCCTCTCTGGATCTGTTTGTTGTTCCTCTCTCTCTGGAT
>NW_027016722.1:0-33094 GCF_036934945.1 Oncorhynchus masou masou
AAGAATAATCACTTAACCTTGAGATTCTGTGGGTAAATTTGTTTTTGAGATTTGGGTTTAGGATTGTTAAATTGCTTTTTATGAAGTAATGAATTTGTTTTGTCAGATGATTTCAGAGATGAAGAAGTGCATGGCTCATTAGAAGATATGGTAGATGATAGATGATATTTCACTTAACTGACAGTTTTGTTTTGACAGTACCTATTTACAATCCGCGAGCGACAATATGTTGTATATATTTTTTTATCAGGTGCTGTGAACACAAGATAAGCGGAGTTGATAAGACCTATCTGTAATAATTGCACTGTTAAACCGAGATGGGCTGATTATGTTGTGCATAATTACTGTGGAAAAAACAGTATGCCTATTAAGCTGCTCTCGAATAGCAGTAATACAGAAAGCAATTCAATTACCAATAGTTTCTCACACTGGAAATAAAGATTTCTCTAAATAGAAAGGATCCACTACCTGCTGATAGGGGATAATTGTGTGAGTGTTTGTGCAGTTAGAGATCTGGTGTATTGTTATCACTTGTAGGGCTAAATGCTGATGGGTGGAGAAGACCTTGTGACACATGACGTCCTGAGTCTGTGTGTGTTTTTGGGACTGGCTCTGCTCTGCTGCCAGGGAGTCTGATAGCTGCTAAATAATTTATCCAGGCTGCAGCCACGTAGCCACGGAGACCAAGGCCCCACCATGGCTGTCTGGCGACATCTCTCCTCCTGATGGACGGATGGACAGCAATTAGCAGATAGGGGTGGAGGTGCTGATGAGGGGCAGAGGGGGACCAGAGTATGATCCCCGCACTCCACCCGCACCCCGTCATACAAACCCAACCTACCCCTCCTTCACAACAAGTAACGAACAAGGAGAGATTTATTCTGATCAAAGTGCAGAACTTTTTAATTAAGTAAAGGAGAGGTTAAAAAAAGAAAGCTAGAAACAACCGCCCGTTTTCCTATTAAGGAGAAATGTCAAGCGCGGTGGCGAAGCGACAGTCTGTGCGCGTCCCTTTGTTGTCCCCCTGACATTGCAGGCTAATTTTTCATGGTTATTTGAACTGGAAAATGAAAGAGAGGTTTGCGATTATTTCCTATAAATGACAACACAATCACATTACGCTTCAGTAGAAACACAGAGAGGATATTGCCTTTTCATATTTCATGTGAAAGTAATGGATGGGATATGTAAAGAGGACCAGAAAGAAAGACAAATGAAAAAAGTAAGCTCCTGTGTTTGATTTGAATTAGAAACCGACCTGATAGAGGGAGGAAGGAGCAGAATTTTTTTTCTCAATAAGTGGTGGCAGTCTTGTGGATGTTTTAAAGTGCCTCCACAATGTATTCATTGAATTCCTTTAGCGGATTGCTATTAGCAGCCAACTGGGGTTGAATCCTGATGACACAGACCCAGTAATGGAAAGGAAGGTACCCAGTGTATCCACTATATTCTCCTCTACAGTAATGCATCATATCCTCAGTACTTGGCCACAGTGCTACTGTTTGGACTGAGCTTTAGTGTACGTGTTATCCTGAGGGATGGTACATTTAGGTGGGCCTGTCACTGTGCTCAGTGAGTCACACATACAGTACACACTCCTGTCACACTGTGGGCTGGCCTGGCAGTGCCTGGCTGACACCCTGTCACATTGACCCAACTGAAACACTTCCATGTCCAGTTCAGTTCAGTGCTGAACCACCTCTTCATCCTCTCCCCAGTAAAATATCCCTCCAACACATTTGATTTAGCAGGCACAGCAGACAGATAGTATTAGAAAGAAAACACATCAATGATAGCCCCCATATCTTATTTTTTTTAATCAAATTGATTAGCCATATTGGTATTCAGAAGGCTAGTCAATTCTGTTTTATCTAGCTAGGCGTATGCTTTTATAAACAAGCAGCCCGTCAAGCCCGGTGCTGACCGCGTGCTCCGAGCCAGAGAGGCAGGCAGGCGGGAGGGCTAGAGCGGCCCAGTCTGGAGAGAGAGGGCTTGTGGGTAGTGTGTTTGTGTATGTTTATGTACGTGGCAGGCCCGGGAGGACTGGTGTAGACTGAGCCATGTGGGGGCTGTGTGCTGTGAGCTGGACTCCTAACACATCGAGGTGGGTGTTACATACATCCAACCATGGCCACATTGATTTTCTCAGCTGATGCCTCCACAGAGCGATCCACAGGCTGGATGGATGCACTACAAAGATATGCAAATGGAGCATTCGATAAACCGACAGGCAGAGATCTTTTTCAGACGGCCCGCTGTACTGGTGGGTCGGTAGTTCTAAAAAGAGGCGTAAACAGATAAGTACCTGGTAATGGACACACAGACATGTGTATGCACACATACCTGGCAGCTTGCTGTGCGGTGGGATTGAAGAAGCCTGTTTCAATAATTCCACATTGAAACGAAGCCCCTTAGTAAACTAGGCTACGGAATGTGAATGTAAAGTAGCATCAACTTAAATATAAAAATACTCATACACAGTATATTAAATCATATGTTTTCCAAAGGCTTCTTCAAGGATATTGTTAGCATTCAATTTCTACAGCAGACATCATTTGTGTATATATAACAATGCAGTGTGTATATTCACATTCAGTCTGCTTTATTTGTCAGATATTCAACAACTTGGTGAAGGTCATATTTAATACATGTGTGAATGTAAGAATGGTGCTGTCTTGTTCAGCACAGCGGGCTGTGTTGTGTGGCTGTGTGTGTGTGTGCAGAGAGTGAGACTCTGAAGCTAAGCTGTACTGTGCTGTACCTGGTAATTAAAGGGAGTTTGTGGCAAAAGCCAGACATCGGGAGAGATGAGCTATGAACAAAAGAGCTGTGACAGTTTTGGGTTATGTGATTTTTATGTCCCTTTTTTGCCAAATGAAAAATCAATACATTTTTTCCGGGTTATACATATTCAGAGTGCCCGCCATGCTTCCTCCCTGATGGGGAGAGGGGGGGGGTGAGCGGGGGCTACTCGCCTGTCACAACTGTACCATCGCATTTTCCGACCCACTGGTGAATACTTCAGAGTTGATGTGATTGCCCTTCATGACAGCGGTGATGCATTTTTCTTAACCCCCTCCCTCTGGATCCTGCTTAGCTAGCCCCTCCAATAGTCTAGAAATAGTTGAAGCTATTGTGGTGTGAGATGACGGAAAAGAGGGATGCATTAAGAAAAGGGTTGATTTTAAAAGAAAGACAAGAAGGGGGAACATTAACATAAATGTGTGAGCGTGTATGTGGGGGGGGGGGGGCAGATCTCCCCAGGCATGAGAGAGGTGAGAGCAGTAGTGTGTCCGGAGATGTCTTTGTGCAGGCCAGATCTCCCCAGGCATGAGAGAGGTGAGAGCAGTAGTGTGTCCGGTGATGTCTTTGTGCAGGCCAGATCTCCCCCAGGCATGAGAGGGGTGAGAGCAGTAGTGTGTCCGGTGATGTCTTTGTGCAGGCCAGATCTCCCCAGGCATGAGAGAGGTGAGAGCAGTAGTGTGTCCGGTGATGTCTTTGTGCAGGCCAGATCTCCCCCAGGCATGAGAGAGGTGAGAGCAGTAGTGTGTCCGAGATGTCTTTAGCAGGCCAGATCTCCCCAGGCATGAGAGAGAGTGTGAGAGCAGTAGTGTGTCCGGTGATGTCTTTGTGCAGGGGCTGGGGATCTCCCAGGCATGAGGGAGAGCAGTAGTGTGTCCTGTGATGTCTTTTGTGCAGGCCAGATCTCCCCCAGGTATGAGAGAGAGGGGAGAGCAGTAGTGTGTCCGGTGATGTCTTTGCCTCCTGCCCAGGCTTTTAGCCCATCGCCTGCCAGGGAAAAAGCACAGTCTGCATCCTCCTTTGTCCATAATGTGTTTATAGGCGAGCTGCGTCATACAGGACACAGTTATGGCCAGTCAGAGCTGTTTGCCTGTGTGTATTCTGTCTGAATGTGTGTGTGTGTGTGTGTGTGTGTGTGTGTGTGTGTGTGTGTGTGTGTGTGTGTGTGTGTGTGTGTGTGTGTGTGTGTGTGTGTGTGTGTGTGTGTGTGTGTGTGTGTGTGTGTGTGTGTAGAGGTTAGCTGGGAGAGAGTGATCCTGAATGCTCAGTCCCTGTGCAGCAGCACATTAACCTACATCCCCCGCTCCTCTCCTCCAATAAACACAAAAGAGAAGAGAAATAAACACCACTCTTCACAGATGTATTTATAATGTGTCTAAATATCAATAACACAAGCAATAATTCTACTAATTAGTATTACTTCCTATGATATAATTACTTTAGGACAAAATACTTTAAATTGGCATATGCTGTGTGTACTATACTGCCCAATTAGATAGTCATGTTTTTTTTTTTGTGAGCTCTATTTTGAAGGGAGAGGAGCTGTTTCATCCAATTAGTTTATAGCTCCCTACTTATGGGAGATGTAGAGCATCCATTTAGACATGTCCTGTTTACAGCTCCCTACTTATGGGAGATGTAGGAGCATCCATTACTAGACATGTCTGTTTACAGCTCCCTACTTATGGGAGATGTAGAGCATCCATTGCACTAGACATGTCCTGTTTACAGCTCCCTACTTATGGGAGATGTAGAGCATCCATTGCACTAGACATGTCCTGTTTACAGCTCCCTACTTATGGGAGATGTAGAGCATCCATTGCACTAGACATGTCCTGTTTACAGCTCCTACTTATGGGAGATGTAGAGCATCCATTGCACTAGACATTGTCCTACTTATGGGAGATGTAGAGCATCCATTGCACTAGACATGTCCTGTTTACAGCTCCCTACTTATGGGAGATGTAGAGCATCCACTTGCATGTCCTAGACAGCTCCCTACTTATGGGAGATGTAGAGCATCCATTGCACTAGACATGTCATGTTTGTGATGCGGTGTCACATCAGGTATTGGAGAAACAAAGTGATGTCTATTTAGAATAACAGGATATTCCGGTGAAACGTGTAAATTAGATTTCCCCTATTAGAGAGACGCTGCTGCCGTTGCGGACAGATAAAATCATTTCGTTTGCATGACCCTTGGTGACCTGAATAAGTGCTGAATGTCCACTGAAATGGCCAGTGACTTTGAAGGCGAAAAGAGGGTTGGCCGGGCATGTCAGGGGGGTCAGGAGGAGTGCTGGAAGAGAGAGAGAGAGAGAGAGAGAGAGTGAGAGTGAGAGAGAGGGATGGGGCCCACTGGTATTGTTCTAAGGCAGTGTGAGCTATCCCTGCTGTTTGTGATTAACTTTCTGTTTAAATTTTTGGGCTATTAGCTGCCCTAACCCCGGACCCCCACCCTCCTCCTCCGCCTGCTCCTCCTGCACCTCCCCCTCCTGCCCCCAGCCCCATGGAGACACAAAGTATTCATTCACATTTAGATGGTGAGGTCACGGCAGGGCCAGTGGGGAGAGAGTGTCATGTCCTTCCTTAGACAGGTCAGGAATCTAGCACGTAACTCAGTCCCACACCGCCAGAGAGACACCGCAGCCCTTTAAACCAAGGTACTCTTCTTTCCTTCCTAAATGTGAGGAGCATGTGTGTGTGTGTGTGTGTGTGTGTGTGTGTGTGTGTGTGTGTGTGTGTGTGTGTGTGTGTGTGTGTGTGTGTGTGTGTGTGTGTGTGTGTGTGTGTGTGTGTGTGTGTGAGAGACTGAAAGAGCATTAGAGATACATGACACTCCTCTTTAATGTATAGGGTGTGTTGTGGTGTGTAAGAGTGTTGGGCAGTCAGTTGGTCAGCTTGTGCAGTGTGATGGTGTGACGCTATGTCTCAAGAACGCATGAGTCAGACACTGTGTTTATGGTAGCAGGGGAATCACCCGATCCTCACCACACGCTTGACTTGCTTTATTTCTAATTGTATCTTATGCTTGTATTTACAATCACTTTGGAAGTTTCCTGTCGACATACACTAAGTATGAAATATTATTAAATATGAATTATACACATTTAGCATTTGAATATTTTTTTTTAGAACAAAGTTCTGCATTTATCACTTATATTTTGTATATCACTTTTGTATCTTTTTTTGTTTCTATCTTAAATTAGATGTTGATATCAGCAGTTTGTTGGACTGTTTGAATGGAGGTGTAGCTGCTGTGTGGTACTGTGGTTGTATCATATGTTGTGGTTGACTATTATTACTAAGTGATGGCCCATACCTCCTAAACTTCTCACCTCTCTGGTTAGGGAGTGGGCCGTGTTTTACTCAGTCGTGGTTTTCTGACAGCTAGCTCATCAGGGAGGGCATGAGGAGGGGTCTGGGCAGGGGCAAGGATACTTTGGGAGGGTGGGAGTGTTTTTCTGTGTGTTGTGGTTTAAGGGAGCGAGGAGGGGCTTGGTATGGGGCATAGAGGTGCTGATAGAAGAACGGACAATGCATGAAAGCCCCCAGCATGGGGCCTGTGTCCCATTGTCCCATGGTACCCTCCTGTCACTTTCATTTGACACCCCCCAGTCCGGAGTCAGGCCAGCTTTGATATGGGGATGGGGTGCAAGGGACGATGGGGAGCAGGGGGGATTTTAAAAGGAAAAAGTAGAGGAGAAAGATGGTCCGTGAGGTGTGAAATAAGATTGCTTTTTATCCGACAGCGCGGCGTTAAAGAAAAGGAAGCTGTCCAGAGCTGGATAAAGTGGGGGAAGTACACCCCTGATTTCCAGTTGAAGCACTGTGACACCTGGTTAAAATGATAACAGCCTCAATAATCATATAATGAGAGTAATGAGAGCTCCGACACACAGACAGCTCCACACCACAGAGGATCACCAGTGACTAGCACATCTCAACCCCTGCTCCTGGTACTCTAAGACTGGGGAGAGGCACATCTCAACCCCTGCTCCTGGTACTCTAAGACTGGGGAGAGGCACATCTCAACCCCTGCTCCTGGTACTCTAAGACTGGGGAGAGGCACATCTCAACCCCTGCCCTGGTACCTAAGACTGGGAGAGGCACATCTCAACCCCTGCTCCTGGTACTCTTAAGACTGGGGAGAGGCACATCTCAACCCTGCTCCTGGTACTCTAAGACTGGGGAGAGGAGAACGGACAGACAGGGACAGGCAGAGGAGTCTGCTGCTGAGCATGAAAGGGAGACTGACAGATATGCAAAATGAGCAGGGATTCACTTGTGTGTGAGGAGCACTGAGCCATTTGCAGCAGGTAGGGATTGGATTATGTGTTAATAGAATGGCTGTTAGTTTAGCATGTGTTCAGCTGCAAACAGAGGATGGCTTGGACTGGCTGATGCACACTGTCTATATATATCATTATTTCAGCCCAGAAGGAGTACTGAAAGTGCAGTGGTTACCATCCATTATTTATTAGTCCGTTTGTGCCTGTCAGTGGGATTAGTATTAGTGTAATCACAGTTCTTCTGGGGAAGGAAGGCTGTTCGGCCTCATCTGAAGGTTATCACACTGTCTTCACCGTCTCATCTTCAGCGGCCGCTTCCTGCAGAGCATCTGCTTTTTACATCTCCACATATTTCTTCTCCTTTTTCCTTCCCTGTGTCTCTGCTCTCTTTCTCCTCATCCACCCACCCCCCATTAAGGGAGTACCCTGCCTCTCTCCCGGCTTGTATAGGGTGACACCTATGGGTCTGCTACAAGCTCCCTGCACTTACAGGGCAGGCAGAGGGAGAGCGAGGGAAGGAGAGCAGCAGTCAGCCGCGTGTGTGTGTGTGTGTGTGTGTGTGTGTGTGTGTGTGTGTGTGTGTGTGTGTGTGTGTGTGTGTGTGTGTGTGTGTGTGTGTGTGTGTGTGTGTGTGCCACGCCTGGGGGAAATAGATGCTTCAGTTTGTCTTTTCATCTCCATGTCACACCATTTCACCTGGCTGCTGTGTCTGTGATGCCTTCTGCAGACAGAGCTGAAGGATGGAGTGACTGTGACTGTCTCTGTGTGTCTGCAGTGGAGGGCTGATATATTTTTATGGGTGTAATCTGTGTGTCTGCAGTGGAGGGCTGATATTTTTATGGGTGTAATCTGTGTGTCTGCAGTGGAGGGCTGATATTTTTATGGGTGCAGTCTGTGTGTCTGCAGTGGAGGGCTGATATTTAAGGTGTAATCTGTGTGTCTGCAGTGAGGGCTGATATTTTTGTGTAATCTGTGTGTCTACATGGAGGGCTGATATTTTTATGGGTGTAATCTGTGTGTCTGCAGTGGAGGGCTGATATTTTTATGGGTGTAATCTGTGTGTCTGCAGCGGAGAGCTGATATTGTTATGGGTGTAATCTGTGTGTCTGCAGTGGAGGGCTGATATTGTTATGGGTGTAATCTGTGTGTCTGCAGTGGAGGGCTGATATTGTTATGGGTGTAATCTGTGTGTCTGCAGTGGAGGGCTGATATTTTTATGGGTGTAATCTGTGTGTCTGCAGTGGAGGGCTGATATTTTTATGGGTGTAATCTGTGTGTCTGCAGTGGAGGGCTGATATTTTTATGGGTGTAATCTGTGTGTCTGCAGCGGAGGCTTATTCAACTGGCCTGATTAGATTAACGGAACAGTTTAATATCGCTGTATGAGGAGGGTTAATGAAGACAATTCATTAGATGACAACCTCCAGGCTATTGTCTTTTACATTTGAACGATTGAGGTTACAGAGGGCCTATTGCCATAGCTCTGAGTGTTTCTCCACGTCTATTTCCAGTCCTAATCTATGAGTCTGTTTTACTGGCTCTTCCATTTGCATCCTACTCTTAGGCCACTTGTGACCTTTCATTAATTATCGCTGGATCCGGCTTTAATCATTGTGCAATACCGTTGGAGATGAGATGAGGAATAGACACAGTCATTTGCCACTTAAAGATGTACTGCCGCTTGTGGAATTAAATGTCTGCATTTCTATATTCATTATGGGGGGTTACTGTGCGGTGTGTGGCGGAAGTGTCATACATCTTGATTAAAAACCCAAATGAAGAAGTGTGAGTGAGAGGGGGCAGGCAGGCAGCTGAGGCTGGGGGGAGCTCTCTCTGCCACGTCCCACTAGAGATCCGTCTGGAGGATGCTGAAGTGACAGCTGTTGTATTCAGTGACGTTGAATAGAGTTAAAATCTGGACTGTGGATCACTGCAATGTTCCTGAAAAAGCCTGTTAAAGTGTGGAGGTGTGGAATTAGACACGCTGTAAGAGTAGGACAGCTCAGAATGACATGCAGAACCTTTAAAAGGTGTACAATTTACCTGGGGATTATTTTGTAATCTGAGCACTTGTGCAGCTGTGTGGTATTCTAATTCTCACGGAGTTGTGTGGATTTGTGCAGGCTGGAGTTAGATGGGATTTTGGGGCTCGGCTGTGGCTCTCCTCTGGTTTACAAGGCAACGGTTTAGGACCGCCTCGCCAGCACAGGATGGGCTACGCTGGACGGAACTTGCAGGTTGCCTTGGAAACATAATAGAGACATGGTCAATAATAAAATAATGAAAAAATGTATTTATGCGAGTGGGATCTGGGGATCACTTAAATGTGCTTTTTACTGAGAGCCAGTTATCCCTGTTAAATACCTTCATTTATACACAGGATCCCCATCTGCTGCTAGCAGTAATGTCAAACAACATAATCCATACACCAATCATTCTGTTGTGAGGAGAGGGGCTTCTTACTTTGGGAAACAGTCAGGAACGCCTGGATATGGCTCTTGCCTCATGACACAGAGGTGTTTCCTGTTGAGTTAAAGCTTTGTCAATGACAATCTCCTCAATGCTGTAGTTATTATCATAACTGGAATAATAATAGTTATTGCAATTATGATGCAAGCTTGTATGGTATCTTCAGTTCACAGTAAGAAGCGCTTTTCAGGCCTCTAAATCCAGCCTTTTGTTAAGTCAGTGAGAAAATCACGTTGACAAACTCATAGGTTCTTTTGTAGGATGGAATTGTATATTGTAGTATTGAGCTATATATTATTGCTCTCTTGAGTGAGTGTGTTTCTCTTGGTGCACAAGTGATTAGGATAGCAGAACCTCAATAGCACATTATCATCGCAATTTCATCCTGATCTAAATGTGTAATCACTTTACACACGCTATCATGTGTCTCTTGTCGTATAGCTTTCATTTCTCTTTGATTTACATGTGAATATGGAAGCACAGGAAATATCTATTTACCATGAGAACTGAATGAGATTGAAATGTTTGAAGTACTTCACGGATTGCCAGTCATGAATGAATAGAGATAATACAAAACAAAAACATTTAACCATTCCGTGCTGGTAGGAAATGTACATCTTTCTATTTGATTCCAGCAAAAATGTTCCTATCTAGAACCATTTTTTAGAGGCTATTTGTGCTAGGAAGTTTGATGGGCGTTTTGGGTCTGTGTTTCGGTCCAGGTTACATAGTTGGTAACTACAGTATAGGAGGTGTTGTAGATCAGTATGAGACCAGCAAAAGTCGTGTACGTAGTGGCTTGTCTCGCGGTGAGCTCAGATCAGATGTGTGTTGACTGCAGGGCTGAATATGTGAACAGGATATTTCAGTGGCTGTTGTTGTAGCCATTTAAGATATCAATAGGGACTGTCGAGTAGAGACCTGAGAGTGGGAAGCATTTTCAAAAGAACATTTAAGTACATTTGCTGAGAATTAGCTGACTTGTGTAGTAACTGATAGGCCTTATTGACTGGCGGACCAGTTTACTGTTGTCAAATCAATGCTGTTGCGTGCTAGTCGCACTACTTTTAAACAAACTTAACAGGCCGAGGGCTGCTCGGGGGGCACTGGAGAGAAATAAAGAAGATTGATGCGCTTTTTTATTATCAGTGTTTTGCCATATTTCATTTCTGCATTACTTACAGATGGCATTATCGGATATTGTTTGGAGTTCAATGCTTTAAATGGGCTGATATATTGAGCTGAGGCTTTTAAGGTCATTACAAGGGATTTCTGTATTTGACTTGGCAGAAAAATCAAATGAATTGCCGGTCTGAAAGTTTTAAATATTTAAGGATTTTTATTTCGCAATAGCGAGGAAGTAGAGGTGAAATGAGCCCTGTATTGGTAAGTAGCCTAGCAGACTGCAGCTGGGGACAGTATGCATGTGGAGAGAAGAAAGTGAGAGAGAAAGAGAAGGAGGGAGAGAGAGAGAGAGAGAGAGAGAGAGAGAGAGAGAGAGAAAGAGAGTAAGCGAGAGAGAGGTCTTTCTCTAGGAAACACGCTCCTCACACAATTATTTTTCCTGTCTGCATACTTAAACTGCTTTGGAAAAATGTGGGTATGTCTCTACCACATGTGTGCGGTTTTCTGCAGTTTTATATCCACATTAAAGAGAGGAAGCCATAAAGATATTTGTGTCATGGTCTTGACTAAATTAAGAATTATAACTTTGGGGCTTGTGTAAAAAATTATGATGGTTATTATTATTATTATATTTTCAAATGAACTGTAATTATCTTCTAAATGTGTTCATATTAGTGTGGATACAGCAGAGAAAATAGATGAGAGAAAATATAATACATTTCCTCTATCTCTGTTTTGATTGACAAAATGATTTCTCTAATTTGATTGTTTTAATGAAAATAAATGGCAAAAGGCACTCATGGTGATCAAGCAGCACAGGGCAGAACGCAGATCCCGCCCTCTTTGTCTGGTAACCTTTTAACTGCGTGTCAGCGAATGTAATTGTTGTAAGCTCCTATAGAAAAAAACGCTGCTGTCCCTTTAAGTGCTTCCACCAATTCTGATGGCGTGTTGATTTACATATCCCATCCTCTCCTCCCCTTCAGGAGAGCTGAGCGAGGATGTGGAGGCTGCCAGTGAGACCACCACAGAGCAGGAGGACCAAACCAAAGACAGAGAGAGTGGGGAGAAGGAGCTCACCAAAGGGACAGGTAAGGCCTATATTTACACTACACACATTTAGGCAACACTGTCCTCAGGGATCATGTGCTATTGCACCTGATTTGTTCTCAACAGAAGGCCTTTTGTCTCAAATAATTATACAGATTCTACACAAATGTCAGAGTCCCTTTAATATTGCTCTGTTACAAATCCACTAATCGGTTTGTAGTGTTTTTTTAAAAGGAGGCGTTTCTGTTTCTTACTGTAGGAGGGTTACAGGTCTCCTCTCATCAAATCCTATTTGATGAATTAGGCCAAATTGTCAATTGAGCTAATCTGGTCAGGTGACTCATGTTTTGTCAGTTGTCAGTGGATTTTATGGAGAGGGGCCTGGGCACATAATTCAAGCTCAGCCACGTGTGGGTGCCCATGTGACAGGCCTGCCTGCCCGCCTGCACTGCACTGATTCAAACACACACCTGTGTTCAATGTTATCAGATAGGGATATTTCTCTCCATGGGCTTTCAGATGCTGTGTGCAGGTGTTGAGTTCCATGGAGAGGTGGGGCTTGAGCTGAGGGGAGACATTAGTGTTAGGCCTATTAGTGTTAGGGCTTCATTTTAACCTGGAGGGCCTACTGTTACCTGCAGATTAAAGGCCTGTGTTTTGGTGGGAGAGTCCATGATTGTTTGTTGTAGGTTAGGGTGAATCCTATCAACTTTTAATGTGATTAGTTTACATCAGTGTGCATTAGAAATAGTTTAGCTGATTTCCATTAGAAATGGTTTATCTGATTTCTGCTGCTAGTCGAGGTCAGCAGGTCCAGGCTGAACGTGTGGGTGTATGAGTGTGAGGAGGAGATTCACAGACAGGAAGTGTTGTGACTACACTGCTTGGTCCCCCTGGCCATATGTTCACGTCAGAGCATAGCTAGGGTTTGTGTCAATCCCTGTTGGGGGTTTGGTCTGATATCCAATCACAGCACTCTGAGACCAGGAATATTCTAAACTTACTCGGTAGAATTAGTTAGAAGTTATAGTAATAATAGTTAGATAACAATCTAGTAATAGTTACAGTAATAGTCATTAGTAATAGCAGTATACTATATAGGGCTCTATTTTCTGGCTGATGTTTTTGTTTTCATCCCTAACACCAGGTTCGGCACCATATGTCTTATATCAGTTTGCTTGCGTTCAGATGGGCAGCATGGAAGTATTTAAGGCATGTCCTTAAAAACATGATCCAAAGTGGTCATTTCAGCGCTGATAGGGATATATATATATATATTTAAGACCAACCACACAGTTGCTAATGGCATGAATTTTGACAGAGGAAACAGCCTATCCAGCCGTGACACATACTGCCCATATGTACATAATGTACACGGAACAACAGTAGCCTAATGGCTTTTGGTGCCTTTAGAAACATTAAAAACTGTTTGTTTTTTCCTATTTTGTTTTTATTTGGTTAAAAAACAAGTATAGCCTTACCCTCCTCTCAATTAGGCTTTTTTTGTCTGCTCTATGCAATTTGGCGTATAGTCAAGACTGCCGATAAAGGGTTTGTGCGAGAAGAGAAGAGTTGGAGAAGAGTTGGAGAAGAGGAAAACAGTGAGCTGACATTCACTTTTTTATCTAAGCATTGTAGACAGGCCCACATTATTTTAGCCATGTAGGTCTGTTTTGGAAGTGCATAAAACCTTCATATTCTTGTGTTGTTTTAATATTATATGCAATGGGAGAAATGATGGTGCCTGTAAGTGTGACATAGCCTATTTAAAAAACAAAGTTTGTAGTTTTGTTTAGCATTTTATTAGAATTATTTGTTATCTTTTTTGGCCTAATCAATAATTAATTGAATCTTGCTTATTGACAATGTTTGGCATGTCCATGCTCAGCCATAATGCAATTTACAGTAGGCCCCTATATCAGTGTGAATGCTATTGAAGACATGCAATTACTTCTTAGAACAATGGGACTGCAAATGGGTTCAAGTTAACGTATTTAGCAAAGTTCTACATTTTTACTTGTAAAGGCTTACATTTTGTTATTTCATTTCTGTAAGCCATTTAATAAACTATAATGGACTAACATTGGAATTGGAGTTGATTCTGCAAGGCAATGCATAAAAGACTGTAAATCCACAACTTGAAAAACCACATATTTCACCAGGAAGCACGTTCTGATTGGCCAGTGAGGTGCCAAGCCTTTGACACACACCCACAACTTATTTATACATCAAAACCTGAAACCCTTTACTTTAACGCCGGCAAATTAAGCCTATAGTGTGACAGTGAAAATAGCAAAGATAATTCTGATAGAACCCTGAACCTAAAGCCTTCCCAACGCCTGTGCTTAGTTTACCACTGTATGATGTTTGTTAATAAAAGAGAGCCCATAGGGCTGGAGGCCTGAGGAGCTTTTCCGTTTGGTTCTTGGTGGAGTGTGTGGAGCGTTGAGGCCTGGGAGGGGCTTTCCCATTGGTTCTTGGTGGTGTGTGGGCGTTGAGGCCTGAGGGGCTTTCCATTGGTTCTTGGTGGGGTGTATAAAGCATTGAGGCCTGAGGCTTTCCCATTGGTTCTTGGTGGGGTGTATAAAGCATTGAGGCCTGAGGGGCTTTCCCATTGGTTCTTGGTGGGGTGTGTGGAGTGTTGAGGCCTGAGGGGCTTTCCCATTGGTTCTTGGTGGTGTGTGGAGCGTTGAGGCCCGTGGGGCTTTGTTGGTTCTTGGTGGGGTGTATAAAGCATTGAGGCCTGAGGGCTTTCACGTTGGTTCTTGGTGGAGTGTGTGGAGCGCTGAGGCCTGAGGGGCTTTCCCATTGGTTCTTGGTGGTGGTGGAGCGTTGAGGCCTGAGGTGCTTTCCTATTGGTTCTTGGTGGGGATGTATAAAGCATTGAGGCCTGAGGTGCTTTCCCATTGGTTCTTGGTGGGGTGTATAAAGCGTTGAGGCCTGAGGGGGCTTTCCCATTGGTTCTTGGTGGGGTGTATAAAGCATTGAGGCCTGAGGGGGCTTTCCACGTTGGTTCTTGGTGGGGTGTATAAAGCATTGAGGCCTGAGGGGCTTTCCGTTGGTTCTTGGTGGGTGTATAAAGCATTGAGGCCTGAATTGCTTTCCCGTTGGTTCTTGTTAAATTGTATAAAGCAATTGAGGCCTGAGGTGCTTTCCCATTGGTTCTTGGTGGGGTGTGTGGAGCGTTGACACACCTTTTTGAGACAGATGCTATTGTAAATATCCATCCAAACACTGTTGGCTTTTGGCCTACTGCTCCACATGTATGAAGCATGCTTGTCTATTTAGCACACAGTATACAGGTGTACTGTGGAACAGTTTAATACAGCATGCTTGTCCATTTAGCACACAGTATACAGGTGTACTGTGGAACAGTTTAATACAGCATGCTTGTCCATTTAGCACACAGTATACAGGTGTACTGTGGACAGTTTAATACAACATGCTTGTCCATTTAGCACACAGTATACAGGTGTACTGTGGAACAGTTTAATACAGCATGCTTGTCCATTTGAAACAGCTTCAATACAACACTGTATACAGGTGTACTGTGGAACAGTTTAATACAGCATGCTTGTCCATTTAGCACACAGTATACAGGGTACTGTGAACAGTTTAATACAGCATGCTTGTCCATTTAGCACACAGTATACAGGTGTACTGTGGAACAGTATAATACAGCATGCTTGTCCATTTAGCACACAGTATACAGGTGTACTGTGGAACAGTTTAATACAGCATGGTTCTCTGGACAATACAGGGGTACTGTGGAACAGTCTTATGTTCAAGGGTTGAATCCTGCACTGGGTTAATGGAAGGTCCTTTTTATACTTTGTGTTTTTACTGTTATGAAGTAGAAAAGGGAATCAGTATTATCAGTAATTAGCTTTGATCAGCTATTTGTTTCATGTTGTCAGACAAGGATGGAAGTGAGTAGGGGGATTTCTTGTAATCTCCTCCCATCCAATAGACAGAGTTGTGGTAATGAAAGCCAACATCACAGACTAGCAGGCAGAGTGAGAGATGGCATTTTAACTAGACCAGCTCCATCCCTGGAACGGGAGGATGGTTAGAGTTCTGATGTCTTCATTTACATTAGTGAGGTTAAAAGCTGGAAAACAATCCAGACCTTTTGCTTTTACCTACATTTTTTTTAAAGAAAGTTCTGCAAAAAAGTTCATCACACCACTTGAAGCCCCATCTTTGTAAAAAGGTCTTTGATATTCTAACTTTTATTTTAAATGAGCCTGAGTTGTTTGTGCTCTTTGAAAGGGTGACGCTCCTCTTTGATGGGAGAAATAATAATATGCATGCCTGCCTGAAAAATGGCTACAAGTACATTTTAACACATCAAAATATAGCACTTTAAAAAGCATTAAAATCATCCAAGCGATTAATAATTCACTCATACCTGTGTGGTGCTCAGGAGAGTCTCGCATTAGCATTCCTGCTTTTGAAAGGCATGCCATATGATACAACATATTCATTCCTTTCCTCTCCCCTCTGTCAGTCACTAATCACCAAATAAGTGTGTTTCTGTGTTTTCACAAAGGAAAGATGTGCTTGCATATGAAAAATGTACAGCTTCCCAGCAGCTTATTAGAACCGCTTAGTTAAAAATAGTGTGTGCATTAGGAAACCAGGTCTGGGTTTCTGTTTGATGTCAGTGAAGAGGTGGGTGGGTGGAGAAGGTGGAGGTGGAGGGATGGCTGTGTTGTCAGTGAAGAGGTGGGTGGGTGGAGAAGGTGGAGGGGTGGAGGGATGGCTGTGTTGTCAGTGAAGAGGTGGGTGGGTGGAGAAGGTGGAGGGTGGAGGGATGGGGCTGTGTTGTCAGTGAACAGGTGGGTGGGTGGAGAAGGTGGGAGGGGTGGAGGGATGGGGCTGTGGTTGTGAAGAGTGAAGGTGAGGGTGAGGACGGCTGGGTTACAGAAGAGGGGGTGGGTGGAGAAGGTGGAGGGGTGGAGGGATGGGGCTGTGTTGTCAGTGAAGAGGTGTTGGGTGGAGAAGGTGGAGGGTGGAGGGATGGGGCTGTGTTGTCAGTGAAGAGGTGGGTGGGTGGAGAAGGTGGAGGGTGGAGGGATGGGGCTGTGTTGTCAGTGAAGAGGTGGGTGGGTGGAGAAGGTGGAGGGGTGCAGGGATGGGGCTGTGTTGTCAGTGAAGAGGTGGGTGGGTGGAGAAGGTGGAGGGGTGGAGGGACGGCTGTGTTGTCAGCTGAGAAAGGAGACGGGAGCGCTAGTTTAATGGAAGGTCGCTTTTTCTCCTCTATTTTTGTATGATTGATGGACACAGCGCCTATACAGAGACCCTCTATAACCCTGTATGAACAACAGCACAGAGGAACACAGAATGCATTTGGTAAACAGAGGCATGCTTGTTGCGGCTGATGATTGTCTCAGGGTGTCTGAGAAGGCAGACAACACACCGATGCTGTTTGTTGGACTAGACTGTGAGGGACTGAGCTAACCTGTGTTTTAAAGGACTGTCTGAAAAGTGCTCCGTCTCCCGCTGTCTGATGGCGTGCCGCTCTCCCAAGGACCGTTGTTAGAACTATTGAAGTGCTCCGTCTCCCGCTGTCTGATGGCGTGCCGCTCTCCCCCAAGCGACCGTCGTTAGAACTATTGAAGTGCTCCGTCTCCCGCTGTCTGATGGGGTGCCGCTCTCCCAAGGACCGTCGTTAGAACTATTGAAGTGCTCCGTCTCCCGCTGTCTGATGGCGTGCCGCTCTCCCAAGGACCGTCGTTAGAACTATTGAAGTTCTCCGTCTCCCGCTGTCTGATGGCGTGCCGCTCTCCCAAGGACCGCGTTAGAACTATTGAAGTGCTCCGTCTCCCGCTGTCTGATGGCGTGCCGCTCTCCCAAGGACCGTCGTTAGAACTATTGAAGTGCTCCGTCTCCCGCTGTCTGATGGCGTGCCGCTCTCCCAAGGACCGTCGTTAGAACTATTGAAGTGCTCCGTCTCCCGCTGTCTGATGGCGTGCCGCTCTCCCAAGGACCGTCGTTAGAACTATTGAAGTGCTCCGTCTCCCGCTGTCTGATGGCGTGCCGCTCTCCCAAGGACCGTCGTTAGAACTATTGAAGTGCCCCGTCTCCCGCTGTCTGATGGCGTGCCGCTCTCCCAAGGACCGTCGTTAGAACTATTGAAGTGCTCCGTCTCCCGCTGTCTGATGGCGTGCCGCTCTCCTCCCAAGGCCCGCCGTCAGAACTATTGAAGTGCTCCGTCTCCCGCTGTCTGATGGCGTGCCGCTCTCCCAAGGACCGTCGTTAGAACTACTGAAGTGCTCCGTCTCCCGCTGTCTGATGGCGTGCCGCCTCCCAAGGACCGTCGTTAGAACTATTGAAGTGCTCCGTCTCCCGCTGTCTGATGGCGTGCCACTCTCCCAAGGCCCGTCGTTAGAACTATTGAAGTGCTCCGTCTCCCGCTGTCTGATGGCGTGCCGCTCTCCCAAGGACCCGTTAGAACTATTGAAGTGCTCCGTCTCCGCTGTCTGATGGCGTGCCGCTCTCCCAAGGACCGTCGTGAACTGCTGAAGTCTCCCGCTATTGAAGTGCTCCGGCGTTCCCGCTCCCGCTGATGGCGTGCCGCTTCTGCAAGGACCGTCGTTAGAACTATTGAAGTGCTCCGTCTCCCGCTGTCTGATGGCGTGCCACTCTCCCAAGGCCCGTCGTTAGAACTATTGAAGTGCTCCGTCTCCGCTGTCTGATGAACTATTGGGAAGTGATCCACTCTCCCAAAGGCCGTCGTTAGAACTATTGAAGTGATCCGTCTCCCGCTGTCTGATGGCGTGCCGCTCTCCCAGGGACCGTCGTTAGAACTATTGAAGTGATCCGTCTCCCGCTGTCTGATGGCGTGCCGCTCTCCCAGGGACCGTCGTTAGAACTATTGAAGTGCTCCGTCTCCCGCTGTCTGATGGCGTGCCGCTCTCCCAAGGACCGTCGTTAGAACTATTGAAGTGCTCCGTCTCCGCTGTCGGATGGCGTGCCGCTTCTCCCAAGGACCGTCGTTAGAACTATTGAAGTGCTCCGTCTCCCGCTGTCTGATGGCGTGCCGCTTCCCAAGGACCGTCGTTAGAACTATTGAAGTGCTCCGTCTCCCGCTGTCTGATGGCGTGCCGCTCTCCCAAGGACCGGCCGTTAGAACTATTGAAGTGCTCCGTCTCCCGCTGTCTGATGGCGTGCCGCTCCCAAGGACCGTCGTTAGAACTATTGAAGTGCTCCGTCTCCCGCTGTCTGATGAAGCGTGCCGCTCTCCCAAGGACCGTCGTTAGAACTATTGAAGTGCTCCGTCTCCGCTGTCTGATGGCGTGCCGCTCTCCCAAGGACCGTCGTTAGAACTATTGAAGTGCTCCGTCTCCCGCTGTCTGATGGCGTGCCGCTCTCCCAAGGACCGTCGTTAGAACTATTGAAGTGCTCCGTCTCCCGCTGTCTGATGGCGTGCCGCTTCCCAAGGACCGTCGTTAGAACTATTGAAGTGCTCCGTCTCCCGCTGTCTGATGGCGTGCCGCTCTCCCAAGGCCCGTCGTCAGAACTATTGAAGTGCTCCGTCTCCCGCTGTCTGATGGCGTGCCGCTCTCCCAAAGGACCGTCGTTAGAACTACTGAAGTGATCCGTCTCCCGCTGTCTGATGGCGTGGCCGCTTCTCCCAAGGACCGTCGTTAGAACTATTGAAGTGCTCCGTCTCCCGCTGTCTGGATGATGGCGTCCGCCGCTGTTGATCCCAAGGACCGTCGTTAGAACTATTGAAGTGCTCCGTCTCCCGCTGTCTCCCAAGGATGACGTGCCGCTCTCCCAAGGACCGCTCCTGCGGACCGTCGTTAGAACTATTGAAGTGCTCCGCCTCCCGCTGTCTGATGGCGTGCCGCTCTCCCAAGGACCGTCGTTAGAACTATTGAAGTGCTCCGTCTCCCGCTGTCTGATGGCGTGCCGCTCTCCCAAGGACCGTCCCAAGGACCGTTAGAACTATTGAAGTGCTCCGTCTCCCGCTGTCTGATGGCGTGCCGCTCTCCCAAGGACCGTCGTTAGAACTATTGAAGTGATCCGTCTCCCGCTGTCTGATGGGGTGCCGCTTCCCAAGGACCGTCGTTAGAACTATTGAAGTGCTCCGTCTCCCGCTGTCTGATGGCGTGCCGCTTCTCCCAAGGACCGTCGTTAGAACTATTGAAGTGCCCCGTCTCCCGCTGTCTGATGGCGTGCCGCTCTCCCAAGGACCGTCGTTAGAACTATTGAAGTGCTCCGTCTCCCGCTGTCTGATGGCGTGCCGCTCTCCCAAGGCCCGTCGTCAGAACTATTGAAGTGCTCCGTCTCCCGCTGTCTGATGGCGTGCCCTCCCAAGGACCGTCGTTAGAACTACTGAAGTGATCCGTCTCCCGCTGTCTGATGGCGTGCCGCTCTCCCAAGGACCGCTCGTTAGAACTATTGAAGTGCTCCGTCTCCGGGCTGTCTGATGAAGTGCTCCGCTCTCCGCCGATGGCCGCTTCGTTAGGAACCATCCTGGCTGTCCGCTGTCTGACCGTGTCGCTCTCCCAAGGAACTAGAATTGAAGTGCTCCGTCTCCCGCTGTCTGATGGCGTGCCGCTTCCCAAGGACCGTCGTTAGAACTATTGAAGTGCTCCCGTCTCCGCTGTCTGATGACGTGCCGCTCTCCCAAGGACCGTCGTTAGAACTATTGAAGTGCTCCGTCTCCCGCTGTCTGATGGCGTGCCGCTCTCCCAAGGACCGTCGTTAGAACTATTGAAGTGCTCCGTCTCCCGCTGTCTGATGGCGTGCCGCTCTCCCAAGGACCGTCGTTAGAACTATTGAAGTGCTCCGTCTCCCGCTGTCTGATGGCGTGCCGCTCTCCCAAGGACCGTCGTTAGAACTATTGAAGTGCTCCGTCTCCCGCTGTCTGATGGCGTGCCGCTCTCCCAAGGACCGTCGTTAGAACTATTGAAGTGTTTCGTCTCATCCTTGTCATGTAACCATTGGAACTTGGTGTGGAGACGTTGTTCCCTTTACAAGTGACAGTCACTATCAGGCAGGCGGCATTAGCGGAGGCAGAAGAAAGGTGTCTTCCCTTTTAAAGCTACTGTCAATCTTATTTCCCTTTTTAGTGCCACAGCGCTTCAAAATTCATTAAAGCCATTTAGAAATGCATGTGTATTCTGCATGTCTTCTCATGCTGAAAGATTTCTTCAATATGCCGCTCACACAGGTGAACACACACACCAGACTTTGTAATGATTTTCCATGAGGGAGGGATGACATACAACCACAAGTTTAGTTTGTACATTGAATTCATTACTTATTTAAACAATAAAGTGAATGTTGGCAGAAGCTGCGATTTAGCAAACTTCCCCAATAAGCTATCCAGGGGTCGTTTCTAATGCGGCCAATGAAATATTTATAAATGACCAGCCCTGAGCCTTGCTCCTCTTCTACTCACGCCTTGTTCACCTAGTTGAGGCAGCATTAGTGAAATGGAGGGGTTCTGCTCCGGAAGGCAAGGGGAGCTGTACCTAGATTAGAGCAGGACAGTGTTAATGCAGGAGCTGAATACACAGGGATGGAGGTAGGAGAAAGGTAGAGGAGGAGGGGAGAGGACGGGGGGGGGGCAGAAAGAGGAAAGAGGGATTGTTAATACACTTAAGGGCTAGGAGGAATGACCACAATATGATTTGACATGCTTAACATAAATGTATGGGAAGGGTTTGTATTGTGGTGGCCTATATGGAGAAATGGGAGGGAAGGGTGCAGTGTGTGTGTGTGGGGAGGGAGTGGGGGTTGCAATCTTCTGCAATTGAGGTTTATGAATAATTCCTACCCCCTTCCTGACTTTCAAATGATGGGAGCTGGAGCGAGGGAGGGGGAAATGATATTACAGCACGGGGTCATCCGCATTCTGTCACCGGCAGAGCACCCAACCAAATTGGTCCCATCTCTTTTCCCTTAAATATTTACTTTTACCTATGAATCTCTGTGATTGGATGAGTGTGGAGGAGCCCGGTGCTGTGAGTGTTTGTATGGTTGTGAGTGTGTGTGCACATGTGTGGGTTGGTTTGTATGTGTAGATTTGTGTGTGTGTGTGTGTGTGTGAGTGAAGGAAAATTAGACGATGGATGCATCTCTGTCATTGCAGTGAACACTAGCAGCCCCTGGATGCAGAGGAGTGATACTGCAGGCTGAACATATAATGGCCTGTGCTCTCTGGTCTTGGGAGTGGTGTGTGGCTCACACTGGAACGCACACATATGGGGATGTGGTAGCTCTCACCTCTAGTTTTAGTAGTTGTCAGAAATGCTGTGCTGGCCAGTAGGGTAAGGTTAGCAATGGACAGTGCTCATTGTTTTTTAAATCTCATATTTCCATATGTTTTAACAGCTCAGCCTAAGGAATGTATTATACCAATGACCTATTGCTTTGCCCCCCTTGACTTCTAACAATGTGCAGCTGTTATCCCATGAAGTCAGAGAACAGCAAAATAATGTTTACATCATATCATGTCCTTTGAGTGCTTGTCATCCCTCAAATTAGAATTCCCTTTGTCTTTGAAGATTATAGACCATAAATTGTCCCTGAAAAATCAGTGTTTATGAGTACTGCTATAGTGTAATGGGCCAGCCATGTTGCTGCTGCTACTGCCTCTGCGCCGGCCGGGTGAGCGGGGAGGAGTGTCCTTTAAAGGTGAACGCCATGTCAGCCGCCTGCTCAGTGGCCTGAAGATTAATAACGCAGACACTAATTACTGTCTCCTTTTAATTTCTTCATTTTAAATGTGTCTTTGTTGCAGTCATGCCTGTAGGCCTATATAAACCACTCTCTTCTTTTCCCATGCAGTGTAGAGCTGGTTTTTCATTTAATAAAAGTCAGGGTTATCCACCAAGGATACTGAGGAATGATGAGCCTCGATATAGAGTCGCTTTGGCGTGAGGCTTTGGTTGTAATTTTCTTATTTGAAATTAATTGATACAGAGTAATTACCTGGAGAAATATGAGGTGAAGTGGAATATAGCCCTTTGTCGCTCAGGGTTTCTAACATGGCCTGTAGATTAAAAAAGACAGGCAGAAAGGGGAGGGGAAAAGAGAGATCATATTCAGTTATTGTTAGCATATGCATTAAAAGTGAATGACTTGTAGCACTGGGGAGTTGAACCTGCTTCTCCATATTAATGGTTAAATTGCTGAGGGACTAGAGGCGAGTGAAGAGCAGAGGACATGGGAGAGAGAGAGCTTCAGTAATTTGGCCCTGTGAAGTGTGTAGTTGGAGGAGGGTTAGTGGGGAGGGGTGAGGAAGAGACTGAATGGAGGAGTTCCAGTACAGTAGATGGCTGTGAGTGTCCCTGAATGATCAGGCCATTGTGTGAAGGGATTGTGAGAGGGGTGGTTGTGGGTAGGAAGCTGCTGGGTATGGGCCCAGGGCAGAGTGGTGGGTATCAGGCTGTAGGGCCATGTGGCCTGGCTCCATTGCAGCCGAAACTGTGGCTTATGTTTTACGACCGGAGGCTTCTGAGTTCCAAGGCAGGGCTGGGTCTGCAGACAGGATAGGGCCAGTCGGTAGGAGGGGAGGAGCTGTTGACCACATGCATCCTTTTCCCAGGCCTCCTGGGGGACAGTGTCCATACTGATGGTCAAGCTTCTCCAGCCAGTTGTGAGAGAAGAGGGCACCACCAGGCCTAACATCCCAGACCCAGACACCCGCCACAGGAAATCATTCTCTCCCCCTTTCTTCTTCCTCTCCTCTCCATCCTGTTAGCTCCATCCTGTTAGCTCCAACTCGTGGAATATCCCTTCCCAAGGATGTAGAGACAGATCAATGACACAATAGCAGCTGTGATTGCATTCCTCGAAGATTTCAATGGCAGAAGACCTGTTGTGTTAATTCAGCCTGGCTTGTGTCGGTCACTCACTCCAGCTGCCATCTTTTTCCCCCCTTGAAAGCACAACAAGGCTGTGATTGCTCCAGAGACCAGGCTGTGTGCTGACAGCCCCCTCACTGCAGCCTGAGTAATGCAGCCCAGCCCAGGGAGGTGAGACAAGGTGCCAAAGTCCAATTCACTTACGGGACTCGACAGCACAAAAGCCCCTGGTTTACGGAAAAGGCCCATGAATTAATAATCACCTAATTGACTCTTAAGGGTTCTTTCCTCCTGCTATACCTTTTGTGCTCTCAGATGAAAGTCTACTCTGTGTATCTGTCAGAGTTGGTTTGGGCTGGATGTGAGGCGGGTGTGTAATGAGCGGAGAGGAGAGGTCAGGGTCACACACAGGGTCCTCTGTCAGAGAGGTCACTGGGGAGGCCCCACAGTGATCCACATGTATGGATGAAGCCATAAAGATGAGCCCCTCTGATGACAAACTGATTCACACCCTATCACAGGTGAGCTACACAGACAGTTCCAGGACAAGGTCACACAGGGACTCCATATATGAAAGCTCAGAATGTCCTCCGATGGTAATTTGACAAAGAGAGACAGCGAGATTTGAATATTAAAGAACTTGACATCCTTGATTGCCATTTTATGCGGTATATTAAACTTCAAATTGCCTCCCAAGGGCAGGCCAAAAGAAGTGGGACTTTAGAGAGCAATAGAGTTCACCTTACTGTACGCTTTCCCTCCAACTGAACCCAATGCCTTTCATAGCCAGAATGTGGCTGTGTGCTGAGCCCAGTGCACATGAATTACAGTGTGGATTCTGGAGGAGGCAGAGCCCATGTTCTGCTCCTAGCCGCTGTTAATGGATCTGGTCGGTCCCGATGCTTGGCCACGTTCTTACCAGCCCAACCATGCCACGCTCAGACTGCACACGCCGCTAAAATCCCCTCGCCCTCTGTTTTTATCAGCCTCCTTTTCGTTCCGGTATGTTCCCAGGCTCGCTCTGTGTTGGTCTCTCTTTTTTTCTCTTCACTTGACAACGAAAACAGGATACGGTAGCTGGACTTTAGTCACAGGGCTGGTGGCAGGAGTGGGCGGTTTGGATTCTTAGGAGAGAACGATTGATCAGATTTATGGACTCCTAACAGGCCGTGACGAGGTAAGGCTGTGCCCTGAACAAGCCTTCCCACCCCGCTCTCAGACTCTGTCTCTCTCGCTATCACACACACACACACACACACACACACACACACACACACACACACACACACACACACACACACACACACACACACACACACACACACACACACTGTACATGTACACCCACATGCATTATACACTGGTAGACCCAGGCAGCTGCTGGTTATTGTTACATGGTTTATTGTGTATTATTTAATATATGTATTAAGTGTGTTGGCCTCGGGACTCCATAGCCCATGCATTATGTTGTCCATTACTCTGGCCTGATTGATCATATCAGCCTTATTGAAGACTGTTGTCCAGTAACGCTGCAGGCTTCAGCTGCTTCCCCTTCTCTAGCTGTTTGCCCTGTACTGAAGGCCTGGTCACATATTGGCATTTATGGTCCTTATGTGTGAGGATTTCCACCCTGATACTGACCAGTTAGAGTCTGATAGCTGCTTAGCAAGGCAGCAAGGACCTGGTCTGGTAGGAGGGTTTACCTCACAGTCTTAACACGAGGGGGGGACTACCACCAGAGAGTGAGTGGGCCAGGAAAGAGAAATAGGGTGAGAGGAGGAGTGAGGACAGGGGGCAGTGAGTGAAGAGGCAGTGAAGTGTAGTGAAGTGGAGGAGGAAGTGGTGAGGACAGTTCATGACTGAGAGGTTAATGTCAGAGAATGGGGAGGTGCCTTTGTTTAACATTTCCTTTGTTTATTGGTTGATGTGTTTAATGGGATTGTGTCTGACTGGACCTAATAGGGCCTCCCTGGCCAATCCCAGTGTCTCTGGGAGATCTAGCAGGCTGCTCTGACCAAAGCCAAGGCAGGGCCCCACTGGGTAATCAGCTCAGCTGCCCCCGGCCTGATTGGAGCTGACATTTTAATGTCTGGAGCAGGAGCGTGGTCAGCCCTGCTTAACCTGACCCCCCCTAACCCCCCCTCGCCCCCTTCCCAATGCCCCCTGTTCTCAATTTGCCCTTCCAGGACTGTACAAATCAGGCCAAATTTAACTCTTTATGGCCTTGTTAAGGGCCGGCAAGACACCTCTTTAAGTTTCACAGTGAATTCTTTCCGCTGGCGGCGGGGCACTGTGGTGCTCTGGCTCCCCCACGCCAGCTCCGTGTGGATTTAGCTCCTTTACGAGCGCCAGCTTAGCTGAGTATTTTTACTCAGCTGTGATTCTTTTCTGTTTGCCGCTCCCATTTTGTTTGGCTTTATTTCTCTCTCTCTCTTGTCTGCCCCCCTCCCTCTCTTTCTCTCCCTCTCTCTTTTGGGTTTCTTACAGGGAGTGCTCTCCTCTCTGGTTAGTTGAGCAGAAGCTTCTTGTTGTGGGGCCTGGCTCAGTGGAGACGGAGAGAGACAGGGAGCGGGATGGAGGGAGAAGCTGACTGCAGTGTTAATGCTGCTGCAGGTTGAATTAAAAGGATTAGCTGTGTGATACGTCCAGCTGGCTAGTAGAGCAGAGCACACTGGAGCCTGCAGTGACAGCAGAGAGGGGTTATTCCTGCCTGAGATGGGCAGGTACCTGACAATTAGCCACTCTTTACATTTCAGCCTACTGTGTGTACCAAAGCATGGCTGTCTTGTACATCCTGTGGTGCATATGGATGCTAATCAGTAGGCTAATTTCCTATTGAATCCCCCTAAGGGTCTTTGGAAAAAGGTTTTGTTTCTCCTCAAAATTCCTGCTCTTTCTAAGAGCTGAATAGCGTGTTGTGGTTGTGAAGCCTGGTGCCCGTGTTGGTTTGTGATGGGGGGAACCCATGGTTGGGCTGTGAGGCCCTGGGGTGTGAATGAGTCTCTCTATCCACTCTCTCTTTGTCACAGTCCACTTGGCCCGACCCACAAACCACTGGAGGAGGCTTAGCTGGTTACAGAAATTCCAATTAAGTCGAGAGTTGCACTGGCACTCACTTGCTGTGTAGGCACAAAGAGCAGGAGGATTTACCCAAGCGGGGTCAAGCTAAAGGTCAGTGTTTCCAGCAGGATTTCAGAGGATATTGGGTCCACAACTTCTAAAGCTCTAACTGCCAAGCCAAATTGCACCTCTCCTTCCTCTGACTTCGTTCCTATTTCATTCCTGGCAGAGGAATCCAAGGACCTCACCTCTCCTTCCTCTGACATCGTTCCTATTTCATTCCTGGCAGAGGAATCCAAGGACCTCACCTCTCCTTCCTCTGACATCGTTCCTATTTCATTCCTGGCAGAGGAATCCAAGGACCTCACCTCTCCTTCCTCTGACATCGTTCCTATTTCATTCCTGGCAGAGGAATCCAAGGACCTCACCCCTCTTTGGTAGCAATTTCAACAGAAATGTATTTTGATGAGGAGCAAGCTTACTCATTGATCATGAGTGCTTTGAAAGCGAAAATCCAATTTCTTGCTCCCTTCTCAACCAGTCCACAGCCACCTCAGCAGTATATATGGCATTGCCTAGCATGACAGTCTGTTTTGATAATTGTGTGAATTGGTGAAATTGAAATTACATTTGGGAATTGATGAGGTTTATATCTCTTGATGACAGTCTGGCAGTAGATTCACTCACTTATAGTTGACCCTCTTGCTAGCTAATTGGATGTACTGTCTCAATGAGGACCATTCTACCATTGTAGACAATAACAATCTGTGTTAATGTTATGCAACTAATTATAGATGGTGTTATTTCTATCGTAGCTGTGTAAATGGAATCATAGAAAAAGAGGTGTGAATGAATACACACCTCTCTGTTAGTCAGAGCTGGGTACCTGTATAAGAGCAGATGTAAAAGAGTACCTGGGAGAAACTAAGTAAAGAATACGGTCACATTTGAAGTTGAACTGAGGACTGACCTCGTTACCTTAATGCTGGAGTGCGAGGAGATGTTTGCCTCGTCTCAATTTTGGCGAATCCCTGATCTCCAGCGCCACTCAAATGGAAAATCTGAGGTAGAGAGAAAACTAAAGCTGCCCAATGTGACAAACTAATGTTTTGATTAGCCATATGTGGCGCTGTCTGATGCCTAACGATCCAACATGGGGAGAGAGAGGCCGTCAAAGTACCTTGGCTGTGTGTTGCTTCATTGGCATGGGAGGAGAAGTAAACAGACTGGTGGTTTGGACGGGGAGCTGTGGGTTGGCTGATCAACTGCTTCCTTGCCCAAGTCCCATTAAACGTGGTTATATCTCATTGAACAAAGACATTTCAAAGCCCTTTATGCACACTTATTGATTGACTTGTTCTCTGGTTGCCAAGTCTTCACCTCTTTACTTCTCTTCTCTTCTCTGCCCTGTGTGTGTGTGTGTGTGTGTGTGTGTGTGTGTGTGTGTGTGTGTGTGTGTGTGTGTGTGTGTGTGTGTGTGTGTGTGTGTGTGTGTGTGTGTGTGTGTGTGTGTGTGTGTGTGTGTGTGTGTGTGTGTGTGTGTGTGTGTGTGTGTGTGTGTGTGTGTGCGTGTGCAGCAGGATCCAGCCAGTCAGAGAGGGACCAGACAGACTCCCCGAACCCCTCTAAGAGGCCCTCCTCACGGTCAGGGGCCACAGGGAGCCCCCTCTCCTCCAAGCGTCCCAGGACTGCTGAGAAGAGTGCTGCTGCGGAGCAGGTAACAGCCCACTCCTTCTGCTCTAACTTTAACACACAGCTTGCTGCCACTTCCAGAAGTTGGTTTCTTAAATTATAGAGGATGGTCATATTAAGACTCACTATTCTAACTATTTGAACTTGCCAATCAACTCAAGGTTATCCCCCATTACCATGCCCTCATTATAAGCAGTAAAACTTACACATTAATTGAGAAAAGGAGTGTAAAGACGTAGCTACTTCTAAGACATTTGAAAAAAGCCGGGCCTTTTTGCATTATGCATGATTTTTTTCAAATCTCCTTAAAATGAGTTTTGCTTTCCTGCTGCAGTTGCATTGCTAATTGTGCAAAAGGTGGAAAACCAATATAGTATTTGACAGATGAGAGAGCTTTGAAGTGTGTGCCAGGACTGCTGCTCTGCGTATTGCCTAGTGGTCCATGATCAGAGGGACCTGTCTGGTAGAGACACAGGGGGCAACACTCCTCCATTCATCCTCCCATTCCAATTCCTCTCTCTCACAAAGCAGAGCTACAGCTCTCCATCTCACCTCATTAACCTCCCTGTGCTCCTCTCTCCCCTCTCTCCTCCTCTCCTCCAGATGTACCAATGTCCCTACTGTAAGTTCAGCAACACAGACCTGAACCGCCTAAGAATGCACGTGATGACGCAGCACTCTGTCCAGCCCATGTTCCGCTGCCCGCTCTGCCAGGACATGCTGAACAACAAGATCCATCTGCAGTTCCACCTCACACACCTCCACAGCGTGGCGCCCGACTGCGTGGAAAAGCTCATCGCCACGGTACGTTTGTGTGTTTGTGTGTGTGTCTGTGTGGACTGTGGATACAGTATGTGTAGGCACTGTATTCTTTATAAATATTTAACCATGGCCCCTGCAATGCTGTTACATACCAATAGTCAGCTCAATTATAAACAGGGAATGCACATTCCCTCAAGCTAAACAAAACCATCCTAAAATATCAAAGCCAAGCCTCCTGCACACATCCATCTCTGTATTATTACAACACAACTGTTGTAATAATAATGATAATAATTGATTGCATTTATATAGCGCCTTTCCACCTACAGTAGGTACTCAAAGAGTTTTACATAGTAGGGGGGAAAGTCACCTCTTCCACCCACTTGGGTGATGTACTGCAACCATTTAGTACCAGAAGGCTCACCTCACATCAGCTATTGTACAAATACAAATATGGTGTTTTATAAGCTAAACAGCTGTAAATGATGTTCAAGGTAGTTCAGTCCGTAATCCTCTCGCTGGGTTTTCCTGCCCTTTCTTCTGTTGCATTGTGGTCTTTCTGTTTGTGAAGTTACAGGTAGGCACCTGCCTCTGAGATGTGAACATTGATTACTGTTATCCTCCTAATCCATGGCCACTGGATTGCATGGGGACTTCATGACATCTTTTTTTCAAGGGCCTTTTTAAACACACTGAATACGTTGAGAGGAAGGCACAACACAGGATGTCATTGCTCTGCCACCTAGCCTTAATACCCAGCCCATCCTGTACAGTATACATCCTTTACCACATTTATATTTACCATTGTGTCTGTTTAGCCATTTATTTTCTCTGTGAGAAGTGATGAAGAGGCCATGGGAATACGCACAGCCTTTTTGTTGCTCTGCGTGTGTGAGCTTAGCGCATGTAGCGTATGCCTGTACACAAAAGGCAATGTAGGCAGGCTGGCTGGGCCCCATCAGGTCAAGGACCAAAGGAGGCCTTAGCTGTGTCTCTTCTCTGCAGCCCAGAGATGACTGTTACTCCCACTGCCTGCCTGCCTGCCTGGCTGGCTGGCTGTTTGTAATGGAGCATGTCTCTCTAGTCTTCTCTCTTCCAAATTGATGACATTTGAAGCTTTATCAAAATACAAAGGAAACTGTTAATTGTGAAATGGCTCCAAGGCATCCCATTGACTCACTGCCAGTCAGGTATTAAGGGGATCAAATTCTTTAGCCATATTCTAAGGTGCCGTTGTCTAATGTGCCTATGGTCAATGAGCCCTTTTTTTGGTCTCATTGTTATCGTAGTCAGTTGAGTGCGGTGGGGAGAGAGGGACAGATAAGTCTGTTGTTTGCTAGATGAGCTGCTCTCTTACCTCCCAGTCCATTTATTCTCAGGTGCACATTGATATTCTCTCAGTGTCTGTGATCACCTCAGTGCTGTTCTAAACAAAGGCTTTTAGAAACAATATATTCAAGTTATTGTGACACAGATTCATTTAAATGTAATTAATACGTTTTTCCTTTAATGAAATGCAAGTTCAGACAGTGGAAATATTATTATTGACTATTTCTTTAATCTCACGTGAATAATGAATGCACCAATTTCACAAAAAGACAATAGAGACTGTGTGTCTGTACAATCACTCCTAGCGTTTCCCATAAATATCCACACAGAGCAGTACAAAAACCGTAAAGACTAAAGCATGAATATACATTCTGTTAGATATATAGATATAGAGTTAGATATATAGATATATAGTTAGATATAGACTCACACAAATGTAATATCAGTATTTACAACATGGACTCTGTCTACCTCTGCTACATTACCCCAGCAAAAGAGCTCATTTTGTTTTAATCATCATCAAAGGGAAATATGGTTTTATTTGCTCTCCTTTGATTTCCTGTAAATTACTGTGCAAATGTTGACGTTTGTTCTCGCCTGTGGAACAGAATTGCTTGCTGGACAATCATTCAGGAGAACGGTGCTTTGCCTAGCTGCCTAGCCATCTTTCTGGCCCAGCTAGAAAGCACTTTAGTATGGAAGGCAGCAGTATTTATCTTTTATAGAGATAATAATGCACCAAGCCCCTACAAAGACTCAGGAGACCAAAGGTAGTATAATGCACATTACAACCTGCACCTTTTATTTCTACTGGTGGATATAGATGGAACGGTACTCTACTGGTGGATATAGATGGAACGGTACTCTACTGGTGGATATAGATGGAACGATACTCTACTGGTGGATATAGATGGAACGGTACTCTATTTTGTTCACATGTGTATCAGACGAGCCTAATGAATTCTGAAATAGAAGACTTTTATTTCATGCCGACCGTGCATAAAGATGCACACACTCTCTCAACCTTCATTTTTATCCACCATGTGCTCTCTTTCTCTCTCTCTCTCTCTCTCTCTCTCTCTCTCTCTCCTGCAGCCCCATCCTTCCATTACCCCTCCCTCCGTCTCTCGCTCCCTCTCTCTTCCTCTCTCTCCTCCCTTTCCTCTCTCCTTCTATGTCTCATTTTCTGTCTGTCTAAGATAGGGGTAATGAAAATAATTGTGCTTCATTAATTCTGAGTCTGGCTAGATGATAGCCATTTTGAACTATGTTTGCCAATTAGGCGGTCCAAATTAAAAGTGACCTTGGGATACTCTCTGCTCTTGCCTCTCGTCGTCTAATGAAGAGGTTGTCTAGAAACAGTCCACTTTGTAATGTAAATCGCTGCTGTGTTTTGTATTTGTGGTATTCTCCATGCTGGTTGCATTAATTTGCCACTCTCTGTTTGGAGGAGAGAGAGAAGGGAGAAGAAAACAGAAAGGAAGGAAAATGTCTGAACATTTTCCAGTGAATTTCTGATGAGACTAATCGCACAGTGATGGACTCGAGAATGTTTACTGTTCCACTTAACCCCGGGGCCCTATGCAAACCCGCTGTTTCTTGAGGAGGACTCAGCCTTGTGTAGGACTAGAGTGGACCTGTTTGGAGCTGTGTGCCATGCTTTGTTCACAGACATGTCCTCATTGTCACTATTTGCTGGACACACTGCCAGTTGCAGACTGACAGAGAGTGTGTTCCTTTTAGAAGCACAGGCCAGACCAGACCAAAGGCTAAAATACACAAATATAGACAGAGGCATTTGATTATTTTATGTTTCAGATGACTAGGTGAATCCATTATGCCTTTATATATCACTCCTGGTGACTTAAGGTTAAATATCTGTTGATAAGATTTGACTGATTATTTTTGAAGCATATGAATATCATGTTAGATAGTAAAGGTCAAAACAGCTATTTGAATTACATTATTCCTTTTCATTTTGTATAGCCTCGTTTGATGTTATCACCCACACATACACATTTAAGTAAAGAGGCAAAGCCAGGATGACCATTGTGGCGTGATAGGAGAGAAGAAGGGTGGTCCATTGCAGTAAAGAGACCCTGAAATGGTAGAGGATTAATAGAGGCCCGGAGAGGGGTGGGGAGAGACTGTGGGGAGTAGGGAGAAGGGTGGGGAGAGACTGTGGGGACTAGGGAGAAGGGTTGGAGTGGGTTGGGTTAGGTTGGGGTACTGTGAATTGAAATGCGGCGTGGGGAGTGAGGATGATTATTCTATTTGGGGAGTTAATTGAAGGAAGGTGACGCAGACAGTGCCTCAACTCCCGACCTCTTCCAATCTCAATTACCGATTATTGTTAAATAGGACCCGCTTAATGAGTGCATTTGATGAATTGTTGTACTTCTTTAAGGGGAAAGAGGGGCTATGAGGGGCAGATATGGGAGAGGAAGAGTGGTGGGGGGAGATAATACGGAGGGAGGTGGCTGTCATTCACCCATGATTGACTTCAACCTTTTGAGAGCAAAGAAAACCTGGCCGCTTCTCTGCACATTTTTAATCAATATTCATTGCTCCTTGAAATGTTCTAATTAAAATGGTAGAAACAAATTAAACCATTGTATAGTGGAAAAATGCATATCATTCCTCCTGAAACATCATTTTGTTGCATATTTGTTCATACATCTTTAT